>NC_135811.1:46684742-46945464 GCF_964213995.1 Mustelus asterias | reverse complement strand
GAGGGATTAGCGGGTAAATATGTGGGGATATGGGAGTAGGGCCTGGGTGGGATTGTGGTCGGTGCAGACGCGATGGGCCGAATGGCCTCTTTCTGTACTGTAGGGTTTCTATGATTTCTATGATTTCATGTGTGCGGAACTTGGCTATCAGTTTCTGCTCAGCGACTCAGCAGTCACGGGCATTCAGCCTTGGATCTTCAGGTAAGCGTTCTCTAAGGCGGCCTTCACGACACACGACAGTGCAGAGTCGCTGAGCAGAAACTGATAGCCTAGTTCCGCACACATGAGAACGGCCTAAACCGGGATGTTGGATTTATGTCACATTATCAGTAACCCCCACAGCTTGCCTCCTGGGCTTGCAGAATCTCACTAGCTGTTCTGTCTGGAGACAATACACATCTCTTTAACCTGTGTTTAATGTTCCCTCCGCCCACATTGTCTGTACCTTTAAGACCTGGCTGGTTGTAGGGATTCGCATTCTAATCAGTATTCTGTAACTTGATGTTGTGTAGCTGTGCACTGTTTGAGAGCACATTTCCACTCCATCTGACGAAGGAACAGCGCTCCGAAAGCTTATGGTATTTGCTACCAAATAAACCTGTTGGACTTTAACCTGGTGTTGTGAGACTTCTTATTGTATCTGTGCCAGCCATCAAAGACCTATCTACTCTAATCCCATTTTCCAGCACTTGGTCTGTAGCCTTGCATGATATGGTATTTCAAGTGCTTATCTAAATGCTTTCTAAATGTTGTGAGGGTTCCTGTCTCTACCACTCTTTCAGGCAGTGATCTCCAGGCTCCCATCATCCTCCGGCTGAAAAAATCCCTCCCCAATTCCCCTCCAAATCTCCTGCTTCTCATCCTAAATCTATGCCCCCTGATTATTGACCCTCCTACTAAGGGGCAAAGTTCTTACCTATCTACCTTATCTATGTCCTTTATAATTTTGTATACCTGGATCAGGACCCTCCTCAACCTTCTCTGCTATAAGGAAAACAATTCCAGTCTAATGGATGCAGCACAAGAGGACAATAGTTGGCCCATTATGTCTGTGCTGACTATTTGAAAGAGGATTTACCTGGTGCCTGCATGATGTTCCTTTTCAGATAATAATGCTATTCTCTTTTGAATATCTTGATTGAATCTGCCTCTACTATACTCTCAGGCAGCGCATCCCAGATCCAAACTCATTTGCGCATGAAAATGTTTCCCTCCTGTCACCACTGCTTCCTTTACCAGTTACCTTAGATTTTTCCACCAATGGGAATGTTTTCTCATCTATTCTGTCCAATTCTCTCATGATTTTGATTATCAAATTTCCTTCTCAGGAGGACAATCCCAACTTCTCCAATCTGTTATACAGACTGAAGTTCCTTATCCCTGGAGCCACTCATATTCCTTTCTGCACTCCCTCCAATACCTTTACATCCTACCCAGACAAGTGTTTTATACAAGTTTAACATAACTTCCTTCAAGTTGTAATCTGTACTCCAGGATGCCATATACCTTAGTACCTGGGTGGTATGGTGGCACAGTGGTTAGCACTGTTGCCTCACAGTGCCTGGGTTCAATTCCGACCGTGGGTCACTGTCTGTGTGGAGTTTGCACATTCTCCTCGTGTCCGTGTGGGTTTCCTCCAGCTGCTCCAGTTTCCTGCATTGTTCCAAAGATGTGCAAGTTAGGTGGATTGGCCATGCTAAATTGCCTCCAAGTGTCAGGGGGATTAGAGCGTAAATATGCGGGGTTATGGGGATAGAGCTTAGGTGGGATTGTTGTCGGTGAAGGCTCATTGGGCCGAATGGCTTCCTTCTGCACTGTAATGATTCTATTTTTAAAAAGTCATCCTGCCTGCCATCTTCAATGATTCTGCAGTTATACACCCAGCTCCCTCTGCTCCTGCACCCCCATTAGAATTGTACCTCTTATTTCGTATTGTCTCTGTGTTCTTTCTACCACACTTCACATACTTCACACTTAACTGCATTAAATTTCATCTGTCACTTGTCAGTTATTTCAATAAACCTGCCTAATGTTGTAAAGTTCTACATTATCCTCCTCATTGTTTACAATACATCCAAGTTTTGTCATCAATTTTTGAAATTGTATTCTTTACACCAGGGTCTAGGCCATTATATGAAGTAGAGTAAGAAGTCTCACAACACCAGGTTAAAGTCCAACAGGTTTATTTATTTGCTACCAAATAAACCTGTTGGACTTTAACCTGGTGTTGTGAGACTTCTTACTGTGCTTACCCCAGTCCAACGCCGGCATCTCCACATCATTATATGAAGAGCAGGGATCCTAACACCAACCCATGTGATTTTAGATTTTGATTTATTATTGTCACATGTATTAGTATAGAGTGAAAGTATTGTTTATTGCGTGCTATACAGACAAAGCATACCGTACATAGAGAAGGAAAGGAGAAAGTGCAGAATGTAGTGTTACAGTCATAGCTGGGTTATAGAGAAAGATCAACTTGATGCGAGGTAGGTCCATTCAAAAATCTGATGGCAGCAGGGAGGAAGCTATTCTTGAGTCAATTGGTATGTGTCCTCAGACTTTTGTGTCTTTCCCAACAGAAGAAGGTGGAAGAGAGTATGTCGGAATGCGTGGTGTCCTTAACTATGCTGGCTGCATTTCCGAGGCAGCGAGAAGTGTAAACAGTGCCAATGGATTGGAGGCTGGTTTAAGCGATGGATTGGGCTTTGTTCACGACCCTTTGTAGTTTCTTGCGGTCTTCGACAGAACAGGAGCCATACCAAGCTGTGATACAATCAGAAAGAATGCTTTCTATGGTGCATCTGTAGAAGTTGGTGAGAGTCGTAGTTGACATGCCAAATTTCCTTAGTTTTCTGAGAAAGTAGAGGCTTTGGTGGGCTTTCTTAACTATAGTGTTTGAGATCCGACCCACTATCAACCCACCAAACAAACTTGGCACTTCTGTATAAATTTCAAAACCCGGAAAAGAACAGTTTTTTCTCACTGGGCCAATTTCTTATCCACGTTACTACTGTCCCTTATATTCGATATCTCAAACAATGACGAGACGGAGTACAGGGATGAGATAGAGAATCTGGTGAACTGCTGCGGCAACAATAATCTCCCCCTTGATGCCAATAAAACAAAGGAGATTGTCATCGACTTCAGGAAGCAGAGTGGAGAACATGCCATCAGACTTTTGAATGGACCTACCTTGCATTAAGTTGATCTTTCTCTACACCCTAGCTATGACTGTAACGCTACATTCTGCACTCTCTCGTTTCCTTCTCTGTGAACGGTATGCTTTGTCGGTAAAGCGCGCAAGAAACAATACTTTTCACTGTGCTAATGCATGTGACAATAATAAATCAAATCAAGTTCTAACTTTGCTCACAAGTCTGATGAAGGAGAAATGGTCGAAAGCTTCATATTTTTGGGTGTCCAGATCACCAACAACCTACCCTGGTCCCCCCCCCCAATGCCAACACTAATTAAGAAAGCCCACCAAAGCCTCTACTTTCTCAAAAGACTAAGGAAATTTGGCATCTCAGCTACGACTCTCACAACTTTTACAGATGCACCATAGAAAGCATTCTTTCTGGTTGTATCACAATTGTTATCGTTCCCGCTCTGCCCAAGATCGCTAGAAATTACAAACAGTTGTGAAAGTAGCCCAATCCATCTTGCAAACCAGCCTCCCATCCATTGGCTCTGTCTACACTTCACGCTGCCTTGGCAAAGCAGCCAGCATAATCAAGGACCCCACACTCCCCGGATATTCTATCTTCCACCTTCCGTCGGGAAAAAGATACAAAAGTCTGAGGTCACGCATAAACCGACTCAAGAATAGCTTCTTCCCTGCTACTACCAGATTTTTGAAAGGACTTACCTTGCATTAAGTTGATCTTTCTCTACATTCTAGCTATGACTGTAACACTACATTCTGCACACTCTCATTTCCTTCTCTATGAACGGTGTGCTTTGTCTGCATAACGCGCAAGAAACTACTTTTCACTATGCTAATGCATGTGACAATAATAAATCAAATCAAGTTCTAACTTTGCTTACAAGTCTGTTGTATGACACTTTATCAAATATCTTTTGAAAGTCCATGTACACCACATCAACAGCATTACCCTAATCAACCTTCTCTATTAGCTCTTCAAAAGAACTTCAGGTTAATTAAACACTATTTTCCCTTAACAAATCGTGCTAGCTTTCCTTAATTAACTTGCAATTCTTGTTTGCAATGGTTCCCCACCACCAAGGTTAAACTTGCTGACCTGCTATTGCTCGACTTATCTTGCACCCTTTTTTGAATATGGGTATAACATTTACATTTCACCAGTTCTCTGGCACCATCCCTCAATCTAAGGAAGATTGGAAAATTATGGCCAGTGCCTCCACTTTAACTCTCACTTCCCTTAGTATCTTTAGATGTATCTCATCCATTCGTGCATTATCAACTTTGGGTTGTGGCCTCCAGGCTCCACGGCATTGTATCTGGTAGGGGGTTACACCAACGATGCACTGGGGAAGCCCCCCCCCCCCCCCCCCCCCCCCCCCAGAAGTTCTATGAAGGCAATTGAGCCTCTCTTAGCAGGGTCCCTTCACACTAATCCCTTCTCCACTGCTGCTCCCCTGGGGGCTCAGTTTTGCTCTAGGAAGATTTCCACTGGACCACCACCAGAGTGGTGATGACTGCCAGAGTAAAGATTGTGATGACTTGCCAGGTTGGTGTGCCCAGGAGAACTTCCCAACCCCCATGGTCCCCTATCCACCGCAAAATATTCTCCTGGATATATCCCGGTCCTTCTTTGGTGCCAGGTCTCCTTTGTCGCCACAACATCATTTTTCCATGTGACTATCTGCACCTGAAATTCCCCACACTCTATTCATTCACTTACTAGCAAAGTAATCCTGATTTATACTGTATTACTTTCCCCCATTATGCTGAACCCACCTAATACTTTAACTGCTTCCTATCTAGTACTTCCTGTCACACCCAATATTCTGTGAATCTTAGTCTTCCTCTCGAGCAATATTACATTTATATAACTTGTATACTTAACAAACATTTCAGCATATGCAAGAAGGAGTGGTTAAAGCTGTATCAGTGCTAAAGTATTACCTGCATTTATTTTTAGTGGTCATTATGAACTCTCAATATTTTTGCAAGTATTTTTCCATTCTTTCCTTCCACACTTTCCTCATCTGAAGTTGTTGGATGTTTGTTTGGTAGAGTTCCAAGTTGCTGTTTACCACTAAGATGTTTCTCATGATTCACATGTGAACCATTTGCACGTTGGCAGCTGTTTGACCTCAGCAAGCATTGCTGCTAAATTTTATCTAGTTCTCGCAAACACCCTACAGGAGTCACTGAATAGTGATTAGAAACGTAAAATCGGTTCCTTTTTACATCTGTTCCTCGGGCACTGGGAGCAGTTGTAGTATCCCTGTTATTATATCGGCTATGATAAAGTAACTGCACAAAAAAAAGCCTTCCTTTTCTGTAAGGTTACTTTCTGAATAAACTTGCTAAGACATCTGTCTGTATGTCTCATTTTTAATCTTGAAAGTTAACATCTGTCTTCTGTTGCAGAGGAAAAACACAAAGCGAGTTCCCAACTTTCGTAAGCTGCTGAAAACTAGCAATGTAAAGCTTGCAAATAAATTGAAGAATAAGCAATATAAGCAGCAAAGTGTGGCAAAGAAATACAAGAAAGAACAGAAACAGCTTCGACAAGCTGCTCGAGATGTTTCAGCCAGAACAGCGAAGCCATTGGATCAGCCGAAGAGGAAAAGACCAGGCAAGTTCCATTGTCCATGTTGACTTATGCAGCACATTGTATAGACAGGACCATGGATTATAGTGGCTGAATAAGTCAAATTTCAATTTTATTAATGGTATTACAGTTTTTTTTTTTGCTATATACTTGGAAATTATATTCTATCCATGTAAAAAAGCATGTATAGAATGACTAATAATATCAATCTGTATGTTCGTTTAAAATTGTTAATTTTGCTCACTTGAGGATTCAGTTCAATCAATCCATGCTTTAGTTATTTAGTTAGTGGGTACAACAATATTATACTTTGGTATAGTGACGGCCCTGTTCTTATTCTTTATCACAAAGTAAAAGTACAGAATACCTATTTAGTATGAATTGAATGATGCAAATTCATTTGTATGAGAAATAGTCAATGGGTATTTGTTTTTTTAATGTTGCAAATTGGCATTGTATAACCGGCTTCTATTTCTATAAATGGACAGAAGGTAAATGGTGGGAAAGAAAGATGGATTGAGAGACAAAAAAAGAAAAGCAATTAATCTTTTAGAATAGCCAACAATAATTACAATTCTGAAGGAATGAGACCACATGTTTGTTAAAAATACAAATTTTAATTGCCAGTGAGGTGATTTGGCAGTTATCAAGGCCAATTGCTCTTTTAAAAAATCATTTAATATTTGAATTCTGGACCCCATCTGAAAACAGCATGATTAATGGGTAACCAGTGGTTAAGTTTAGCAGCTTCGCTTAGATTTCAATGCCAAAACTATCAGCAAAGCTTGTGGAAGAGCAGGACAAGTTGGATAGCAACATCTGGATTTCTGCATTTGACTGCAGATGTGAAGACTCTCGGAAATTGCTATCTGATTTAGTCCATAATAATGAGTGCTGTTAGCCTTGCTATTATTGCTACAAGATTCGTGACATTGTCTTGTGTACGTAGTTCCTGCAAAAGAAAACCTTGATCCATTGCAAATTATTAACCAGTTGTGTTGTCCACATACATAAATAGATGAGGAAGAGGAAGAGGTGGAAGTGGAAGTTCTTCCTTTAGATATGCTACAGGATGATGACTTAGAATATATGCAAAGCATGGGTCAGAGGTCATTTTTTCTCAACAGGGATCTACATTCAGGGTAAGATTTTTATAGTTTCATTTTTCACAATTTACTGTGCTGATTCACTATACTATATGAGCTATTGTATCATGAAATTGTCTCTAAAGTAAGCTGAACATAAACTCCAACAGGTTTTTGGCTGCTAATAAGCAGCTCGTCCTGCTTCGTTTTTAAAAGTACTGTTGTATTTTTTTCTACTCTTTCCCAACTCAGTGTGTGAGCCTCCATCAGGAAATTGGAATATTTCATGTTTCTTTCATTCCACAAATTGTTCTTTATATACATTTGACATTCTTTATTACTTGCTGCGTCCACTATCTCTGCAGCTCTCTTTCAAAACCTGAGGAAGTTGTCAGCTTTTAGTCCCATGCATTTTTCCAGCAGTTGTTCTCTGATTCCAATCTACCTGGGCCAATACCTTTTTCAATTCACTAAAGTTAAGTATTTTGTTTTTGGTTATACTTTGATCTTTTTCATGGATTTTCACAGTAACTTCAGTGTTAATGTAAGCTTACTTGTGACGCAAATAAATAAACTTTAAGCTTTATTATGAACCTGATGCTATGATCATTGTTCCCCAAATGCTCCCTTACTGAAATATCCTGCTGTTGCATCACTTCATTCCCTGGAACTAAATCAAGCAACACCTCTTTCTTTATTGGTCTGAAAATGCACTGATCAAGGAAGTTCTCTTATACACATTGCAGGAATTTCTCCTCCTCATTGAACTTTACACTGTTGTAATGCCAATCAAGATAATTGAACTTACCCATTATTGCAACTCTACAGTTCTGCATATTTCTATAACTTCCTTGTAAATCCACTTCCTTATTGCCTTTCTGTTAATAGGTGGCCTGTATAGGTTGAGTATCCTTTATTTATCTGTAAATCTAAAAACCAAACGGGTCTAAACACCACACTTTTTTTTGAACCTCATTGACCCTTAGTGCAAGAAGTCCTAGTTGTTTATGTCTGCAGTGCACTTGCGATTTTTGTGGTGAACATGTCAAAGAAAATCTTTTTCAGATACCCTATGGTTTATTATTCAGTGATGCATCTTACTTTTCTAGCCATTTTATTTACTTTAGACAATAGTTAACCTAGACTTGGGGTAATGCAGTGTGAGTTTATATGTAACATACAAAAACTGAAATTATTTGAAATCCAAAACAAAATCTGCCCTAAGGGCTTTGGATAAAGGATACTAGACCAGTAATATACACCCATTAGTGCAACAACTTCTCAATTGTTCCTTAGTTCTGACCAAATGCATTTTGCCTTTGGCCACTCAACTACATCTCTTTCCTGTGCTCTAATATTTTCTTTGATCAATATTGTCTCGACCCCTCCATTTCTTTCTTTCCCTACCTTCAGCCAGGAATATTAAGTTCAAAGTCCTCCCCTTCTGTGAGCCAGGTCCCTTATTCACACTATGTCTTGGTTACATGTAGTGACTTGTCTGCAGTTTACGAATCTAATTCACCACACTACATGCATTCACATACCTGCGCTGCAATTCCATCTTGGATTACATCACATTTGCCCTTTTCTGAACCTCCTATTTCTGAACAATTCCTTAGTGCCATTCAACCCTCCCTGTCCTCTGCACCTTATTTCTCTTCTCTGTTTTATCCAGTTGCCCATCCCCCTACCAAATTAGTTTCAACTTTCCCCTACAGCAATAGTTAATGAGGTTAATTTTATGTTGGATAATTAAATAAGTTTGGTTTTTCTAAATATAAAGCACTGTGAAATTAGTCTCAAGCACTGTCTGTGGAATTACTTTAACTTCATTGAATCCCTACAGTGCAAATTCAGCCCGTCGAGCCTGCACCGACAACAATCCCACCCAGGCTCTATCCCCATAACCTCACGTATTTGCTCTGCCAATCCCCTTGACACTAAGGGGCAATTTAGCACGGTTAATCAACCTAACCTGCACATCTTTGGACTGTGGGAGGGAATTGGAGCACCCGGAGAAAACCCACGCAGACATGGGGAAAGCGTGCAAACTCCACACAGTCACCCAAGGCCGGAATTGAACCCAGGTCCCTGGCACTGTGAGGCAACAGTGCTTGCCACCGTGCTACCCAAACTTGATATATTTAGAAGATTTGTCTTTTTATTGTAAGTGCAAATATTTTATGTTTTCTCCACAAGTGCTGATCTCTCTTTTATGCTAAATATTTGACCTCAGGTAACCTGGGGCTTGATGTAATTGTTTGTAATATTGCAGTGAACCAATCCATGTCAAAAAGCGTAAGAAGGAAAATGTGATAGAACAGTATGAAAAGGTGCCAAGACATTTACAGACTGAACCTTTAAAGCAGCTTATCCACCTCTTGCCTATCAAAGACAAACGGGGCATAATTCCTCAATCAATAGAGAGACCAAGTAAGAAAATACTATTATTTGTTCCCCTTTAATGCAAGCTTGGTAGTGTTACATTTTATTTTTACTAAGCGCACTGGTTAAGTGGAATGATCACTGGTGAATATAACTCATTAATATCTGTTGATCCCCAACATTCAATGATAAATGAGACTTCACAAAGGAATTAAGATTAATATTGTATGATGCGGTTTGGTTAATGGATGTTCTTCAAAATAATGGAGAGAAGTCCATTACGTTGTAACGGTACTGTAAGAGAGAAGCTTGTAAAATGTCCTTTAGTTTTATGACTGCTGGATTAGCAAAAATTGCTTTTTCGTTGATTTGCATTTTGATTATAAATTGGATTGTGTTTGTCATGTGAAAGGTACTAAGTTTGGAATCACATTTATATGGGTTGTTGCATCATCAATTCTTAAAAAGCCCCAGTGCACTTAAATTGGACGCTGAACCAAGGAGCAGAAATTAATAAGAGTGGCTAAAAGTTTGGTCATTAATAGGAGCGTAAGGCTGCTCTTAAGGAGGGAAGGGATGGGATGGACAAAGGGGTTTAGGAAAATTCAGAGCATGGATCCTGAAGTGGCTAAAGGCAGCCAATGCTGGGATGAAGTGGTGGGATGCAGATGAGATCACAGTAAGAGGAATAGAAAGATTGGGGTGAGGTGATTGTAGCACTGGAGGAGGTTAAAAAGATGAGGGGAGGTGATGCCATGGTGGGGTTTAAATATGAAGATATCCTCTTGAGGTGTTGTAGGTCAGGGAGCATTAGGATAATCGGTGAGCATGGTTTAGTGTGCGGTGGGATTGTGAGCAGCAGAGAATGAGATGTTGTTTATGAAGTATAGAAGATGGGAGGCCAGCCACAAGTGTTGATGTAATCAAGCCTAGCAGTATCAAAGTTGTATAAATATTTCAGCAGCAGATTGGCTATGGTAGTTAAAAGTAAACCAGTTTTTGGTGGAAGGGATATGGGATCAGAAGCAAAAAATAGAAAGGTTGCTATAATTTGTTTCAGCTTGTGACCATGGCTGCGAAAACATTGATTTTTCACATTGGTTTACTAAAGGATGCTACAAATCATGCAAGATTGGATTTCAGATAAGTGCAGAGTTCAGTGGAGGTGACATTTATGGTGTCAGCCACATTCATTTGCAGCTGACTTTGTCTGTAGATGATATCATCCAGGAACAGTGTGTGGAAAATTGAGGTCAATGCTGGATTCTCGGAGGCTGCAGAAGTGATAATGCACAGGGTGAAAAGAGCTTCAATTGGCTGACAATTCGATAAGTACTAGTGAGACAATGCTGGCTGATGACCTAGACAACAGTGGGGAAGCATTGGAGGAAAATGTTTATATTCAATCTGTTGAAGGCTGCTCAGAGGTCAAAGAAGGATATTACACCATGGCCACAGTCATGGAGAATTCATAACTTTGGTTAGAGCAATCTTAATGCTGTGGGACTGGCAGAAACCTGATTGGAGTGATTCAAGTTTGTAGTTACAGAGAATAGACACATCTGGGAAATGACAACACTTTCAAGGCCCTTGGGAAAGGAGATTGAAATTTGGGCAACGGTCAATAATGGCTTGAGCGTGTGAGCATTTTAGAAGAAGAAAATAGGTTTTGAAATGCCTGACTAGTATGAGGGTAATCAGGTTGCCAGGAGACTTGTGAGAATTGAGTCAAATTTAACATTTTATGCAGCACTCATTATCTTGGTAATTGTGTTTTGCTGGATTAATAAATATTGTCTTTGTCTAAAAATGTTGATTTTTCCCAAGTATTTATACCACCTGATCATAGTACTTGCATTGCAATCATATCAATATGTCACTTTATTTCATATATTCCACTGTACCTGCATACGTTGGAGATACTAACTCTTAATATACTTTCTCTAGTTTTAACAGAAGAAGGAGAAGAAGAAATGACTGAGGAAGATCAACAGCATAGGGAAGGTAAAAAGATTTTACAAATCCCTCCTTGTGTGTATTTAAAACAAAATTGTCTGGTAAGTCCATGTCATGTATGAACTACACAAACACAAAGTGTACCTCACATTGGCAACTGATTAGTTTGAATCCTATTCCTAAAATCCAGCAACAAATCTCAGCTAAGGCTTGTCAAGATATAAGCATCAATTCATCTTTATATTACATGGATTGGCTAGGAGTTTCTGCTTTGGAAACAATTGACAATCAGGGCCTAATGATGATCAAAATTTTGATGGTTTTACTCTTGTTCCCCTCAAACTAATTTGCATATCGGCGAATGTAAATCTTTCAAGAGCCAATGTGTTGGACAGCATGTTAGAACGTACTTTGAAAACATTTTGCATTAAAACATTTGTTGCTTGTATTTAAGAGTGGCAACATCGTGCAGTTTTTTAAATACAGGTTTATAGGTTTATCACAAAAAATAAACAATTAAGCATTTTTAATTGTTGTCGAGTCCACTATATGTGAGTAACCTGATTTTTAAATATCTGAAAATGCCTTTTAAATAAAGTCAGGAACAAAACCATTTCCTAGTTACATTGAAGAACAATAGTCAGGTTTCTTAGTAAATTAAAAATAAAAGTTTATTATAGGTGCCTGATATAGAACTTGCACCAAAAAAGTGCTCTGAGAACCTCTTCATGGGCTTGCGAACTGGTGCAATTAGCAGAAACTCACAGTGTGATTAATTTAGTCCGGGACATGACCAGTTTTCTGGGCAAGGCTAGTTGCCAGCACAATGTTTTTAAACAGGTGCAAATAGTTGTGGAAACTACAGTTGTACTTGAAATTTCTCAACCGTTTGCACCTATTTGACGGTTTTGGGTGAACTGCACTGGAAGTACCACTACAACCTAGCAAAAACACCAGGCCACTATGTTCAAGAGAAAGGATTGCATCTTTTACATTCTAAACTGTTTCACATGCAACTAATTACTTCTGAAAGTAGTGAGTTGTTTTGTTGGCAGTTGCAACAACTGTTTTTGTGTAACACTAGATCACACAAACAGTAATAAGACAAATGACAAGTTAAGCAATTCTTTGGTAGTAACCATTGATAACTGGTGACTGGGAGGACTCTTTTCGGCAGTCAGTTGTCAACTTTGGTAGGGAAGACTAATTTTCCTCAATTGGGATTCTGTAACTTTTTTGATTGTGATTTGCACTGAGCTTCAGAGAGGAAGCCGCGTGCATACTTCTTTGTGATACTCCGGTCCTGATTCAATCTTGAACATCAAGCTCTATCTGAATCTGCTGTTCCTGGAAGGATCCGTTTCTGACTTGTCAGATGCTTTCGAAAACCTTTCAAAAATTAAAAAATGTCTGTATATTTTGTTGAAAATGATTCAAAAGAAATATATATATATGTTAGCGATATTTGATTGCCGTTTTGTATGGGATCTTTCATTTTTGATAAAACATGATCCAAATTTATTGTTTTTAAAAATTTAAGTTGGGCCAAGTGTCTGAATTCAGCCTACCTCAAATGATGATTCATTTTGACTTGTAAACTTTCAAGTAGTTCTATTTTATCAAGTAGCTGAAGTATTACTACTTCAAAGGAAAATATATTTCATTACTGTGGATATTTATAAATGTATGAATGAAGGTATACATGTTTTCTTCTAAGTCAGAGTTTCTGGTTGTTGATAATGTGCAGAGATTATGGGACTAAATGTTTTTCTTTCATCTCCAAAAAAAGGGTTTGAATCCTGCTGAAACCTAACTTTTGATGAGGTATTTCTTGCTGCAAATGTTTAACAATGTAGAAGAGAGTTAGTTACACATTCTGAATTAAACTTAAATTCATTTAGCCAAATCAATTTCGTGACAAGACAAAAAATTGCTGATTACCTGCTGGGGAAAAATTACAATAGAATTTTTTAAATGTGCAGGAAAGGAAATAGTTGCTGGAAAGGAGCCTCTTCAAGTGTTGACCACTAAGGAGTTGCTACAGCTGAGAAGAAAGACGTTACAAGAGAAAAAGATCCACATAGCCACTTTGGCATCGTCCATTTTGACTGAACCAGACAACAATGTAAGAGCCTTTGTGTTTATGGAGAATAATCCCAAACCCTATGCAGATCAGTCAAGTGAGAACTGCCTTTGAAAGTCCAGCTGCTATCCGGAATGTGGGAGTGTTTTGGACGTAGAATCCTATGAATATAAATACTTGAGTTTTTTTAACATGGTACTTTTGATGGCAAGATTGAGCTGCAGTGTATTTATTTACTGCAAGAACCTGCTAGCATCTACTATTGCTCTTGCAACATTGAGACCAATAGAAGTGGTATCACAATGTTGAATAGTCTTTGAATGATGTCCATGCAGAATACTTAGTGACAAATCTTTGAATGCAAAATTAGTCTTGTGCACAGCGGAACTGACTTGCTTATCTAATGAATTCAATTTCATAATGTTCTTTTTCATGTGACATCCAGCATGAAATTATATTACAATTATTTGAAATCGAATTCAAAATAGTATATTCTAAGTGTCAAATGTACTTTAATACACTTCAAAGCAATTGTTTTTATATTTAACTTTTATTCATATTACCTAATATTTATGGTTCCTCCTTTTGGTCTCGCCTGCAAATGGAACCATCACATGGCATTTAATGCCCTATCCTATGGCAAGTTTGGTGGATGGGAGGGGGAGGGTGTATCCCTTCAACATTCCTGTCTCCACCCTGAGTAAGTTTGTGGTAGGAATGCCCATGATTGCCCTTCCTGTACTGTTGCTAATTGAGACCCTTGAGTGGGCAGTTAATGTCCACTTAAGGGTGTTTCTCTTGCCACAGCTGGTATTAATTCAGTTGAGGAAGGGGAGGGCAGGGGTCTCACCGTGCAGGGCACAACTGATAAAAATGGGGGGTTGCTTGTGGGCTTCTGGCGGTATCCTCATTCAAAATCATTTAGTGCCTGACCAAGATACCAATCCCAAGCCGACCCAATCTCTCTCTTCATAACTTAAATGCTCCATCCCAGGCAGCATCCTGGTGAATCTCCTCTGCACCCCCTCCAGTGCAATCACATCCTTTCTCTAATGTGGTGACCAGAACTGCACACAGTACTCCAGCTGTGACTTCACCAAAATTCTATACAATTCCCACATGATCTCCCTGCTTTTGTAATCTATGCCTCGATTGATAAAGGCAAGTGTGTCATATGCATTTTCACCACCCCACTAACATGTTCTTCCATCTTCAGAGATCTATGGATAAATACACCAGGGTTCTTTTGTTCCTCAGAACTTCCTAGTGTCATGCCGATCATTGAATACTTCCTTGTCATGTTATTCCTTCCAAAGTGTATCACCTCACACTTTTTTCAGGGTTAAATTCCATCTGCCACTTCTCTGCCCATTTGACTATCCCATCTATATCTTCCTTTAGCCCAAGATACTCCACCTCACTGTTAACCAACTGGCCTATCTTTGCATCATCCACAAATTTACTAATGTTACCCCCCACATTGTTATCTATGTCGTTTATATAAATGACGAATAATAGGGGATCCAGCACAGATCCCTGTGGTACACCACTGGACACTGGCTTCCAGTCACCAAAGCAGCCTTCTGTCATCACCCTTTGTCTCCTACAACTGAGCCAATTTTGAATTCACCGTATCGATTTGTGCTGTGTCTTACGTGCCTTTATAAGTCTCTCATGTGGGGCTTTATTGAAATCCATATAGACCACATCAATTAGCACATCCCATTTTCTATATTAAGTATCTTTATCTTTTTTATTTTCTTAATGCAATCCTTACCATGTTGGTCTCCCTGTGAATATGGAGGTATAGTAATATTTCATATTTATGCCATTTCATAGTCATTAATTGAGTTTATTGTGTGTACTTTTTAATGGACCTCGCCCTATTCTGATTTCTTATTTTTATTTAAAATATAAATGTACTTTTGAAGCACTGTAATTTGGGGTGAAGATACTTGAAAATTGATTTAAAGCGGTTATTCTATTGACAGATTAAAAAGCTGAAGGAACTGCGTTCAATGCTAATGGAACAGGATCCAAATGTTGCAGTGACAGTGCGAAAGCTGGTGATGGTATCTTTGTCGGAGGTCTTTAAAGACATTGCACCATCCTACAGGATACGGTCTCTAACTGAAGCTGAGAAAACTGCAAAGGTACTGAATCAACTTATAGAGTAAAAGGTTCACAACAGTGCAACGGGAAATGTTTTATATTGTTGTGACAGCCGTGCTGGTTTAGATCTGGTTAAATCAATATATACTAGTAATTAATTAACCACCTTATGATTAGAATTCTCACATCTAGTTTGAATCGGTTGTGTGTGAATATGTATGTCCCACTTAAATTTTGCATGCTAAAGCGTATGTTTTCTTTGAACCTCACTGGTATAAAAATCATTTTTGTAACAAAAAAGGAACTAATCAACATTAAATAAGCAAAACCATAATATAACTTAAGCAGGTAGGAAATCTACCAATGGGCAGTTAAAAAAACTTCCAATGAATAATTAGTAATCATTCATCAATACAGAACTAGAAAATAGGAGATAACAAACCAATGAATTGTCGCAAAATATTTAGGATGTTTTTTAAATGCCATTTTGTTCTATTAACCTGAAAATATAATGTTGAAAAATAAGGGTTGTAACAACATGCATAAAAATCTACAAATATTAAAACATGCCCTCAGTAAACTTGTTCACGCCTCTTAAAAATCTGTCGGCAACACATTTCCTTCCAAAGGAGCCTTCCATCTCTCAGCGGCCTATGTTTGAATTTTGCTTCTTTTTTGGGAGTTTGTCTCGTTCAACTGGAGCGTATCCTTTCCAATATTTTCCAGTCTTCTGCACAGATTAAATGTTACACTCTGAAGTGTTGCCGTTGTTTAGAAGATGTGTGCTTATTCTGCTCAACCTTCAATTCAGCAAACTCACTTGTTTTCTATTTAAAAATGTAACCCCCTTCAGTTTACATTAGCATCTGATCTGTGTACATACTTTTAAAAGAAATCAAGGGAATCTACCCTTCTTCACCCTCACAATTATTTTGAAGATGTTGCACATGAGGAAGTTATTCCAGTGCATAAAGTGGAAAAGCAACCTCGGGTGTAAAAGCCCTACTCAATGTTTCTAACATGTTGTGACAGTCTGACATTCATTCTAATTTGCCAGTTCATGTTTGTGTTAGCTTTGGATACAGTATCGAGCTCTGATGTTCAGACATGTACATATTTTTCAAATAAAGGAGGAAGTTTATTTAGAAATAAGTTGCATTTATATTGAATTTGCAATAATTTACCCATTCATGTGAGTACTGGTTTCATGAATTGATGTTTGCAAATACTGTACTGACATTGTTTGTGCAAGAATGCTTTGTTTTTTTTCGCCATCTAGTGGTGGAATATTTGTAGCTGTTGTAGACACTACCTTAAGAATGGAGCTTTTAAATGGTTGTTCAGAATATAGTTTGCTTAGAGACCAGCAAGGACTAATCTGGGGAAACTCCCAGGATAAGATATTGATTAACCGTGCTGAGAGTTGTGAATGAAATTTGTGTAAATCCAATTGTAAGTATAAATATTATACAGATTTGGAATTCCTCTTGCTGAGTTATTTTTGTTTTTGAATTATAATGGAGCTTCTTCCAGGAAGCTCATAAGAAAAAAATTGCATATGTTTGTGATGAATTATTGTTCCTTTTTGTTGTCTTTTGAATTTTGATTTGATTTATTATTGTCACATGTATTAGTATACAGTGAAAAGTATTGTTTCTTGCATGCTATAGAGACAAAGCATACCGTACATAGTGAAGGAAAGGAGAGAGTGCAGTGTTACAGTCATAGCTAGGGTGTAGAAAAAGATAAATTAATGTGAGGTATGTCCATTCAAAAGTCTGATGGCAGCAGGGAAGAAGATGTTTTTGAGTCTGTTGGTAGACAATCTCAAAATTTTGTATCTTTTTCCCGACGGAAGGAGGTGGAAGAGAGAATGTCCAGGATACATGGGGTCCTTGATTATGCTGGCTGCTTTTCCAAGGCAGCGGGAAGTGTAGACAGTGTCAATGGATGGGAGGCTGGTTTGAGTGATGGACTGAGCTCCATTTGCGACCCTTTGTAGTTTCTTGCGGTCTTGGACAGAGCAGGATGTGATATAACTCGACAAAATGTTTTCTATGGTGCATCTAAAGAAGTTGGTGAGAGTTGTAGCTGACATGCCAAATTCCCTGAGCCTCCTGAGAAAGTAAAGGCATTGGTGGGCTTTCTTAACTGTAGCGTTCGCATGGAGGGATCAGGACAGGTTATTGGTGATCCTGACACCTAAAAACTTGAAGCTCTCGACCATTTCTACTTCATCCCCATTGATGTAGATGGGCACGATTTGTTACGCTTCTCGAAGTTGATAACAATCTCCTTTGTTTTGCTGTCATCGAGGGAGAGATTGTTGTTGTTGCACCAGTTCACCAGATTCTCTATCTCTTTCCTGTACTCTGTCTCGTTGTTGTTTGAGATCCGACCCACTACAGTGGTGTCATCAGCAAACTTGAAAATTGACTTGTAGGGGAATTTGGCCGCACTGTCTAAATTGTATACGGTTGTAATAATTTAATAATTTAAAAAATTGTTGTTTGCCTTTCTTGTTTCAGATGCTAATTGATGTATTCTGTATTTCCAGCATTTACAATTATTTCATCAATGATACTGATCTTGAACCCAGCTATTAACTACAGTTGGCATCACAACATTATTAATGATTATCAATCCAGCTATCTTTCCATATAACCTTGCATGTAGTGCACATTTCCGTCAAATTTTATTTACTCTTTGTCACACTTTTTTTTGTCACATTTTAGCTCGGAACAAAAAAGCAGAAAATCAAAACATGATGGGTAAAAAAAACATGCAAAATCAAAAGTGAGGAAACCAGTTAGAAAACTGCCACTACAAAAATTTCCAAAAAGTCAATACTGAAAAATTAGTCTGAAAAACCTACCAACAAAAGAAAGACGATACATTCATGTAGTACCTTTCACGATTACCAATGAAGTAATTCTGAAATTTGTAATTCCAACACACCTGGCCATTCTCTCTCATTCTATCCTCTGTAAATTTGAGGTCATCCAAATCTCTGTACTTGTGTCTTGACTCTTAGCAAGTCTGGCTCCCCTATCACCCCTGGGCTTGCTGACCTACGTTGGCTCCCAATCAAGCTACGTCTTGACTTCAAAATTCCATCCTTGTTTTCCAATCCCTCCTTGACCTTGCCCCTCCCTCAATCCCTGCTTGGCCTTGTTCCTCGCTATCTTGGTAATCTCCTCCACAGTCCTCCGAGATGTCTGCGCTACTCTAATTCAGACCTCTTGTGCATTCCTAATTGTAATTGCTCTACCATTGGTGGCTTGTCTTCCTTTGTCCAGGCTCCAAGCTCTTGAATTCCCTCCCTGCATCTCTTTGCCTGTCTATCTTCCATTTCTCCTCTAAGCCACACCTTGGGACATTTTATTATGTTAAAGACATATAATGTAAGTTGTGGTGGTCCAATCAAGGAATTTACAATAAAGAATTTGATTGCATTTTTTCTTTGAAGGTGTGGACATTTTGGTAAGATTAGCATTAATTGCCCATTTCTAATTACCTTTCATGAACCACAGAGGTCCATGTGGTGAAGGTACTCCCAGTGTTCCAGGATTTTGACCCTTCAGCTATGAAAAATTGGCAATTATGTTTCAATGTCAGGATGGTGCATGACTGAAATAAAGAAGATGTGCGTTTGATGAGCAATACATCCCAATACCCTTAATAGTCCATGACGTGCAATCATCATGGTATATGCGCATAACCAGCACTCATAATGACCAGCTAGTCTGTTTTTGTGATGTTGAATAAGGAATAAATATTGGCCAGGACACTGGAAATAGCTCCCGTTCTTTTTCATATTAGTGTAATGGAATCTTTTTGGCCCACCAGAGAGGGTAGATGGGGTCTTGGTTTAATGTTTCATTCAGTGTGCAGCACCTCCTGTGAGGGCCTGGGTGGGAATGTCGAGTTATTGGTGTTCCCATGTGCCGATTGCCCTTGACCTTCAAGGTGGATGAGATCAAGGTTTAGAAGGTGCTGTCAGCTGGTGGAGCCTAATCTTAAATTTTTGAGTTCGGCCATTTCAGAGTGAAGCCAGGAAACGCTGTTTCAGACAAACAGTAGTAGTAATCTGAAACTCATTCCACTGCTGTGATTGCTAAGTCAACTGAAATTTTCAAGACTATGATAAATAGATTTTTTGTTAGATAAGAATAGGAGTATGAATCCACCATGATCTAATAGGATCAAGGGCCTGAATGGCTTATTTTTACTTGCATTCCACTATGGGGAATGAATATTTTATATATATTTTGTTGGGCTTTGTTTTTTTAATTATAGCAGCTGGAAGGCTCATTTCATGGTTTCAAACCAGTTGGAGTTGACTCAGAAAAAACTTCGACCTTGATGGACTTCCTGTCAGCTATTTCCATTTATAGATTCCTCTGACCACCTCATCATGGAACTGACTGTAAATTTGTCATAAAAGAACATTACACAAATGTTGCAAATCTGAAATAAAGAAAATGCTGGAAAATCTCGGCAGGTCTGCCCCCTTCCCATGGCACCTTCACCTACAATCGTATAAGGTGCATCAGCTACCCCTTCACCTCCTCCCTCCTCCATGTCCAAGGCCCAAAACACTGCTATAAGATGAAGAAGCATTTCACTTGGATCTCCTACAATTTGGTCTACTGCATTTGTTGATCCCAATGCAGTCTCCTGTACATTGGAGGAGCCTAAACGTAGACTGGAGGACCGTTTTGCGGAACAGCTTTGCTCAGCCTGCAAGCATGACTCCAGCTTTCCTGCTTCTTGCCTTTTCAACACACCATCCTGCTCTCATGCCCACATATCCATCCTTGGCCTGCTGCAATGTTCCAGTGAAACCCAACACAAACTGGAGGAATAGCACCTCACCTTCTGATTAGGGACGATACAGCTTTCTGAACTCCACATTGAGTTCAACAACTTTAGACTGAACTTTCTCCTGACTCGTTTTTAATCCAAACTTTTTTTGTCCCAAAGCCATCAGACATAATGTCTATCTAAGGGGACATCATCCAAAACATTCTATAACTGCTGCCACTTGCATATTTTTTATTTTGTTAGTGCTTTTTTATTGTGTTGGTCACAGCAAGAGAACGACGTGCAACATTGAACAGATATTTCAGCTTCTGGCCCACAACTCTTTCCTGATGTTATGATCACCTGCCAAAATAACTCAAGAGATGGGAACAATAGTAAACCATGTGGCCATTGAGCCTGCTCCACCATTCAATACGATCGTGGCTGACCTTGGTCTACAGTGCTGTTTTCCTGTCTGCTGCCCATAATCCCTTGATTCGCCGAGGGAACAACTGTCCATCCCAGTCTTAAATATAGTCAGTGAAGGAGCATCCTTAACTCTCTGCTGGTTGAGAATTCCAAAGACTCTCAGTTGTTTGAGTTGAGAGTTTTTTCCTCATCCCAATCCAAAATGATCAACCCCCTAATTCCTGAGACTGTGCTTAGCTTAGCTCTAATCGGCTCAGAGCCAACATCCTACTCCCCATTCACCCTCCTAAGTCAAAATTGTTTCTTTTTTGAAACAGCCACCACAGATCGCTGATACTAATGACACAAACAACCATTAACACACAGCTTGATATATCAGTGGTAAGATACCAGCAGAACATTCATTGATAATGATCTGTTTTTGGATATACTTCTACAGGAAACTAATGAAGGTGCTGTCCTTGGAAATCTAATGTCTGTCATTTACTTAATATAGGGCTAAACTTGTGACTGCCTGATAGGTCACGTGACCCTACAATGTCTTGAAAGGATTGATAGCATAATCATTCACTTTACTACTTGCAATGCCATAGGAGGTCTACTATATATAATTTTGGATGTAACAAGTGTCAAACTGAGGGGAAAAACATAGTTTCCTGCTGCTTTTCCTGATTGCCAACTCTTATCCTCTAATTGTTCCGAGGAGATTCTGTTTGAGTTCCTTATACAATGCCAGTGGGGATCATCTAATTTTACTCAATTTATTTGCAACTCTGGCGTTATTGCAACAGTTAAAATTGAGTCATTCAGCTATGACCTGCATTGAAATGGCTGGGATAAAGATTTACAAACTAAAGAAGTGTTCTATCTTTTATTTTCAGGTTAGAAAAGAAACTCTACATCTGAGAGAATTTGAAGAAGGATTAGTATGTCAGTACAAATTTTACTTGGAAAACCTTGAACAGACTGTTAAAGGTACTTAATGCTTACGACGTTATGTATGTTGTGTTTCTTTAGAAAATCACAAACTTTATTGATTATAATTGGGGCAAAAGAGCCATGGCTTAGTTGATGCACTGTCATCTCTGAAACACAAGGTTCCTGGTTCAAGTCCCATTTCGGGCCTGAAACAAAAATCAAGACAACACACTACAGCACAGTACTGAGGGAGCATTTCATTGTTCAAGGTGCCATCTTTCAGGTGAGACTTGTAAATTGAGGCCCCAACTGTTTGCTTGTTAAAGAAGCCCATAGCACTATTTTGAGGAAGAGCAGGCAAATTATCAAAACAAAAGGTTATCGGGTCATGAGCATATTACTGTTTATGGGAGTTTGCCAAGTGCAAAATAGCTGCATCATTTCCTGCATTACAACAGTGACTACACTTCAGAAAGTACTTAAGTGCTTTGGGACATCCAGTGGTTGTGAAAAGTACCATATAAATGCAGATCTTTCATAGATAGCTGCCCAGGGAAGAAGTGTATTGAGACAAAATACTATCACACTTTTAGACTGAGCAGGCCAAAATCTTGCTGCTTGATACAGAGAGGATTTGTGCATCACATTAGACAAAGTAGAAGCTGACTGAGTTTGGTTCACCTACAGTTGGCCTACTTTAATAGTAATTGGCCGATTTGCTATTTTACTGTGATGTAATTGGTCCATTACATAATGGTTTTCAATCCTTTTTTGGTTGAAGGGCTCCTTTACTAATATTAATCATGGCCCCCCAATCAGAACTATGTCCAATAGGGAAATGCTACATGTAAGAATCAGAATCCCTACAGTGCAGAAGGAGGCCATTCAGCCCATCGAGTCTGCACTGACCACAATCCCACCCAGGCCCTATTCCCATAACCCCATAGATATATCCTGCTATTTCCCTGAAACTACGGTCAATTTAGCAGGGCCAGACAACCTAACCTGCACATCTTTGGACTGTGGGAGGAAACTGGAGCACCCGGAGGAAACCCACGCAGACACGGGGAGAACATGCAAACTCCGCACAGTCACCTGATGCCGGAATTGAACCCGGGTCCCTGGCGCTGTGAGGCAGCAGTGCTAACCACTTGCCACTGTGCCACCCAAAAAAAAGCGTGTTTTAACAATGCTTTTAAAGAAACCAGTGCTTAGTTAATTTGAGGAATGTTTCACTGATGTAGACAATGATGAGACAGACCAAAGATGAGGATAAGTGTGATTCTTACTAATGTTCCAGTGCATATCAACTGAACTGCTTTTACTGTGGCTAAATATTTCCTTTTACTGGCATATGTACCCTATCAATTCGGAGATCAGATCTAATACAAACAGCTGTTGGATCAAATCAATATTAACTATAGTCGACCATTTTTGGATGTTTAACAGGTTCAAAGTAAGTTAATTTAATTTCAAATCAATAACCCCCTATAAACAGATGACTTTCCTTCCCGCCACTCAATGACTGAACAATTAAATGTTATAGTGTCAGCAATATTTTACAGGCCTGTAAAAACTCAGCCCAATTTCTCAGTGTTATTTAATAAATTTAAGGAATTTACATTAGTGCAACATTGTGGAAGATGCAAGGTAAATCTATTACAGCAGAGGGTCTCCCATGTTCCGTCCCTTCCCGCTAAAGTTAAATGTGAGATTCCCCACTGAAAACCATGGCATCTGAGATATCCATTACCACAATGAAGGCAGTGTGTTCTGGAGTGGACATCTTGTTGGATGCTTGTGCAGGTCTAACACTAACTCTCGTTACGGTATACAAAACCACCACGTACTTTTTATTTTCCTTCCTTCTCCCCTAGTATTTTTCTCTCTCGCTCTCCAACTAGGGAGATTATTTTGTGAAGCTCCTGGAAACACTCTCTTAACTTCCAGCAGTTTGTGAATCTCAGTCTGAGGTTAACTGCATACCATGATATGGGGAATTGAACAGTGTTGGAGGTTAAGCTGCAATCCCTAGTCTTCAGAATTCTAGGCACTGATTTTTTCAAGCAGATAGAGATTGAGTATTTATTACATAAAATAGATAGTCAATGATTTGCAAAAGTAAAAACCCAATTGGCTGCAGAATATTAATTCTGAATTCTACACCTTTACAGTCTTTATTCCATAAGCGAAGGAAAAGAGACAGTAGTGATAGCTTGTATTTGTGCCCTCACTTTCATAGAAAACATCCTTTGGCCTTTCATATCGGAGGAAATAGATGCTGAGCAGCAGTTGGAGAGTTAAGAGAGATGGTCCAAAGTGCTTCAGTAAATAGTTATAAGAATGCTTTTAAGAGGGAAAAAATTTTCATTTGACATAACTCCTTTCAAGTCCCAAAGCACTTAACAGCTAATTGATTGCTTTGAAAGTGTAGATATTGTCTTGTAGCCAAACATAGTGGCAAGATATTCCAAACAATAAATGGATCAGTCCCCACTTATTCTGTTTTGACCAGGATGCCAGGACACTTCTTCAGATTGTAACCCAGAGTCTTTTTACATCCATCTTAAGAATCAAACCGGGCCCAAGTTCAATGTTTCATCCAAAAGACAGTGCCTTAGATAAAGGCAGCTCTCCCTCAATACAGCACTGAAATGGGGAAAAGGGTAAATAAAATAAAGTTTACAGTGAGAGGTTCCTAAGAGTGGGGTTACTTTGCCAATGGAGCAAGCAGGGTATTCAAGAGTCAACGCATGAAAGGATATGGGATGGGTCATATCATTAAGAACTTAAGAAATAGGAAGCGGAGTAAGTCACATGGCACTGATCTACTTCAACTCCACTTTTCTGCCATATCCTTTGATTACCGTAGTATCCGAAAAATCCCTCCATCTTGAATGTATTCATTGACTCAGTTTTGACAGCCCTCTAAGGTAGAGGATTTCAATGATTCTTACCCTCTGAGTGAAGAAATTTCCACTTGTTTCAGTCCTAATGGTTGACTGGTCATCTGGTGACCCCTAGATTTAGATTCTTCAGCCAGGGGCAATATATTTTGGCATCTACTCTTTCAATCCCTCTAAGAATTTTAAACTTTTAGTGAGATTGCCTATTATTCTTCTAAACTCTGGAGAATATTAAATCCATTCTACTTGGTTTCTCTTTATTGGACAACCCTCTCATTCCAGGAATCAATCTAATGAACCTTTGTTGAATTCCTTCGAAGACAAGTATTCCTCCTTGGGTGAGGAGACCAAAACTGCACACATTATCGCAGGTGTAGACTCACTAAAACCCTGTACAATTGCAGCAATACTTCCTTATTCGTATTCCAATTCCCTTGCAATAAGGAGGAACATTGCATTTGTCTTTCCAATTGCACAACCTATAAGGAATCCCAAATCCCTTTGCATACCAACATGCACTAGTTTCTCACCTAATTTTTAAAAAGGCTGTTTTTCATTCTTCCTGTGAAAATTGATAATTCCATATTTCTTAGTATTATACTCAATTTTTCATTTTGTTGCCCATCAGTTAATCTGCAGGCATCACTTTTTAGCCTCTTTGCATCCTTCTGGCAGCCTTCTTTTCCATCTAGTTTTAAATCGTCAGTCATTTCGATACATTACACTCTTCTCCCCAAAGTCATGGATTTAGATTCTAGATAGTTGAAGACCAGCTACACCCCAATCTTGAAAATGACTTGTTTATTCCTCCTAGTTTCTGTTTTGTTAACCTATTCCCAATCCAAGCTATTATATTAACACCAATCCCACAAGCCCGTATCTTTTGTAACAACCTCTTGCGTGGCACCTTATCGAATACCTTTTGAAATTCAAATATACTACACCTTTGTCAAATGTGATTTTTTTTTCATTAAACTGTGTTGATTCTGCCTAATAAGATTATATAAGAAGTCTCACGACACCATGTTAAAGTCCAACAGGTTTATTTGGTAGCATGAGCTTTTGGAGCACTGCTCCTTCCTCAGGCTCCTTCTTCACTCACCTGATGAAGGAGCAGACCTCTGAAAGCTCGTGTTACCAAATAAACCTGTTGGACTTTAATCTGGTGTTGTGAGATTTCTTACTGTGCCCACCCCAGTCCAACGCTGGCATCTCCGCATCATAAGATTATATAACAGTCCTGTTATCTCACTCTCAATGGATTCTAGCATTTTTCACATTACTGATATCAAGTTAATTGATTGCTTCACTCCTGCTAAATGTTTAGAAGAGTAGCTTGGGCAGGGCACAACTTGTAGATCACGTTTTTAATGTGTTGCCAGACATGTAGTTATTGAGAACTTGCTTTATCAACGAGTGCAACTTGAGGCAGGACAGGATTTGGTACGTTGCATTTTCTGTATAGTGGAGCTCAAGATTTCAATGAAGAACTGTACAGAAGTCTGGCTTAAAGTATCAGAAGAGTGGTAGCAACTCAGCAGCAGGGGAATGGAGATGCTGGGGAATCGCAGACAATTTTAAGTTAAAAGTTTATTTATTAGTCACAAGTAAGGCTTGCATTAAAATTGCAATGAAGTTACTGTGAAATTCCCCTAGTCGCCACACTCCGGCACCTGTTCGGGTCAATGCACCCGGAGGAAACCCACGCAGACACGGGGAGAACGTGCAAACTCCACACAGACAGTGACCCAAGCCGGGAATCGAACCCGGGTCCCTGGTGCTGTGAGGCAGCAGCGCTAATCACTATGCCAACCGTCTATCAATTTTGATGATAGACAACATTTTTGGATTTGAGCTTGGGCTGAATCAAACAGCACATCACCTCAGAGTCCTGTTTAACACAGAACTAAGTGAAGAATGGGGAAGAAGGATGGAGTTGGAAATAAATATCGAGTTTTTGGCAGGTGCTAAATAAGAGGACTTTGGTCTTCCTAATGGTGATTGGAGGAAATTCTGGATGGGCTGTATGGGCGGCATGGTGGGACACTGGTTAGCACTGCTGCCTCAGTGCCAGGGACCCAGGTTCGATTCCCGGCTTGGGTTACTGTCTGTGCGGAGTCTGCATGTTCTCCCTCTGTCTGCGTATGTTTCCTCTGGATGCTCTGGTTTCCTCCCACAGTCCGAAAGACATGTTGGTTAGGTACATTGGCTATGCTAAATTCTCCCTCAGTGTACCCGAACAGGCGCTGGAGTGTAGTGAACCAGGGGATTTTAATGTTAATGTAAGCCTACTTGTGACACTAATAAATAAATTTAAACTTGGGATCAGACAGGCATTCTAAAGAAGAGGCCGTTATTGGTGATTTTAACTAGGGCAGTCCTGGGTGAATGAATCTGGACTAGATTTGATCAGTGAGTTGTGTACATTAAGCACATAACTGGGAGGCGAACACAATTCAGAAATCTTGCATTAATATTAATCCTGTTGATCGGATATTGGATGTGGAGTGATTTACACTGATCTCTCACCTTTTGTGAAATAAGTCTTGCCCATCCGATGTGCCATGAGTTTGGTGGCTTCGCAGTGTCTGATAGCATTTCCTCTAAAAGTAACACCGAGTAGCCACAAGTATAGGGAGCTTGTGAAATAGAAATTTCAAATTGATGCTTCTTCAGAGATGAGGAATAGCAAATTGTAGATTCCAATCTATATTTTGATTAGAACCAAATTAACAGCATTAATTAAAAGCTTCAGCTGGAGGATAATTTTGTGAATGAATTCTGCTTAACTCTATAATTCAGATCATCAGTCAGAACTCAGTTCAATAAAGGAAAGGCCTCTCTCTGAATGGCGTGAGTTGACGAATGAATTACTGTTGGTAAAAGATGCTGTTTATAGACCATATCTGAGAATCGGCTTTGGACTGTGATACTGGTCATTGCCACGGAAATCAGAATAGACTGAGCAGTAGCATTATAAGGAAATTGTAGAATCGTAGAATTCCAATGGTGCAGAAGGAGGCCATTCAAGCCCATCAAGCCTGCACTGACAACAATCCCACCCAGGCCCTATCCCCCTAACCCCACGTATTTAGCCTGCTAATCTCCCTGACACTAAGGGGCAATTTGGTATGGCCAGTCAATCTAACCTGCATGTCTTTGGGCTGTGGGAGGAAACTGGAGCACCCGGTGGAAATCCACGCAGACACGGGGAGAACGTGCAAACTCCACACAGACAATTACCTGGGGCTGGTATTCAACCCTGGTCCCTGGCATTGTGCAGCAGCAGTGCTAGCAACTGTGCAACACAGCACAGAAGCAAGCTGAATTTAGTCCTAATTAACATTTAGCCATTTTCAATTTTAAGTGGGCATTTTCCTTTTTCCTCACCCAGATTGGAAGCAGATGAAGAAAAAGAAGAGTGATGTTGTTTCATTAAAAGCATACAAAGGCCTGGCAGAAGTTGCTGTAAAATGTCTCTCTGAACTGCTAGTGGCCTTGCCGCATTTTAACTTCCATAACAACATTGGTGTGATGATTGTGCCCCTTATGAATGATACATCAAGAAAGGTAAAATCTGCTCTCTATGTATATTCATGTATTTGGTTAAGTTCAGTGATACCATCCTGTATGATACATTATACATGCTGCATAATGATTAAAATAAATAAAAAATAAACTGACTATAATATTAAGGAGGTGAATTTCCAGTGTGATTCCCTACTCGTTTGTTATAACTTCTGAAGAACGATGGAAAAAGCTTGAAAATGGCCTTACCCTGTGTTGCTGCAGCTCTTCTGTTGAAGTTATGGTGGGTAAATGAGAGAATCAGTGGAAATTCGCCCTACATTTTTAATAGTTTCCAAAATGAAGGATTCCAGGAAGGGGATAAATCAACATGGTTAACCAAAGAAGTTAAGGATAGTATTAAACTGAAAGAAAAACACATACAGTGGGATTTTTCCACCCTGCTGCGCTAATCGAGTAGCATAGCGGAACGGGAAATATGAGCAAGAGGCAAAAATCGGAATCGCACCCGATTTCTCGCCTCTCCCGATATTGCTGGCGTAATTGAGAAAAAAGTACTCGGGGAAACTAATAAGGCTGAAGTTCGATACAGTTTCTGGACCTGATGGGTTGTATCCCAGGATATTAAAGGAAGTAGCTACACAAATAGTAGATGCACTGGTAGTAATCTTCCAAGAATCCTTAAATTCTGTAAAGTCCCAGAAGATTGGAAAACTGCCAATGTAACACCCTTATTCAAAAAGGGAGGGAAGCATAACGCAAATAACTACAGGCCATTTAGCTTAACCTCTGTCATTAGAAAATGTTAGCGTCCATTATAAAGGATGCAATAGCAGAGCATTTAAGCTACATAATATAATGAAACAGAGTCAGCATGGCTTCGCAAAGGGGAAATCATGCATGACAAACTTTAGAATTATTTGAGGTAGTAATGAGCAGGGTAGATAATGAGAAACCCGTCGATATGATATACTTGTATTCCCAAAAAGTATTCAGTAAGATACTGCACAAAAGGCTACTTTATAAGATAAGAACCCATGGTATTGGGGATAGTATATTAGCGTGGATAGAGGATTGGCTAACTGATAGAAGACAGTTAGAATAAGAAGGGCATTTTCAGGATGGCAACCTGTAACTAGTGGAGTACCAAAGGGATCAGTGCTGGGGCCAGAATTATTTACTATATATAAATGATTTGGACGAGGGAAGTGAATGTACTATTGCCAGGTTTGCAGATTACAAAAAAATAGGTGGGAAGGCAAGTGGTGAGGATGACGTAGAGTCTACAGAGGGAAATAGACAGGTTAGGTGAGGTGGCAAAGACCTGGCAGATGCAATGTAATGTAGGAAAATGTGACGTTATGCACTTTGGTAGGAAGAATAAAGGAACGGAATATTATTTAAATGGAGAATGACTGCGGCACGGAGGGATTTGGGGATCCTTGTGCATAAATCATAAAAGGCTAGCATACAAGTTCAGGTAATTGGGAAGGCAAATGGAATGTTGGCCTTTATTTCAAAGGGATTGGAATATTAAAAAATAGGGAACTCTTGCTGAAATTATACAAGGCACTAGTTAGATTATACCTGAAATACTGTGAACAACTTGTGATAGACTATCCACAACACATTTTTGCCTTGAAGTGTTTTGATGAAATTGTGCTGAACCTCAAAGGCTGTAGTCACAATTTTGTATTTAAAATATACAGTTTAAAATAAGTTTAGTAGTGAACACAAGCTGTTGGTTTCACTGTAATTTTCCTGTATAACAACAAAGTCTTTTTATCACCAGATTTTGTTTTTGTGGGAAACCTAGGTGCATACCATGTTTCCAGGCACACACACAGTGTGAATCCATGTTTTCATTATTTTGAATGAATCCAAAGTTGCTTATCTTGATCTTCTGATGTAGCATTTTTCCACCAATGAAAAAATAAATAGTGCTTAAAATGACCTTCTGCAAAGGTCCAAAGATATGATGGTTAGGTTGATTGGCCATTCTAAATTGCCCCTTAGTGTCAGGGGGATCTGTAGGGTAAATACGTGGGGTTACGGGGATAGGGCCTGGGTGGGATTGTGGTTGGTGCAGACTCAATGGGCCGAATGGCTTCCTTCTGCACTGTGGGGATTCTATCATTCTAAATGCAGGACTGAGATACTTGGACTTTAGGGTTACTTGTATCCCTGGGCTACACGTTCCAAAACCTCTACTTTTTCCTTTCCTCTTGTTAAAATCTTGGGAGTTTTTAATTTCTAACTGCCATATCATTGCAGAAGGCTATTTCAATTGAACATTCAGTTAAGCATTTAAATTTACCCAAAAAGAATCAGAAATAAATCATAAACCTATATGAGTAACCAGATAGTAATTTAATTTTAATCACACAGCACTTGCTTTGTTTTATTGGTTGTTTAAAACTGTGTTCGCTATATTCAAATGTGAAGTATTTCTAATACCTCATTAATGTACAGTAAGCTGTGTTATCCGGCACTCTACCAACCGGAATTCTCTAACCGGAATTTCTGACATGTTTTGTTTTTAAAGCTAATGATTTTGTGATCGGATAACGCATTCTTTTAAAAAATCTAAGAAATTGTTAATTTGCAGAATTGGTTCTTGGGCTTTACATTGAATTTACATTAAGCTATTGGGTCAGTTATTGTGCCTGAACAAAGATATACTGCACCTTACCTTGTGTCCAGAGTATTGTGGAGGCTGTTCTAACAAGAAAGGTAGCTGATTGAGAGGCTTTAATTTTGACAGACTATTCGGTTAAGAGGAGATATGGCAGAGGTATTCAAATTTATGAAACATTTTGATAAGATAAATTAACTTGCGCTTATAGAATGCTTTGGCATTCCAAATTGCTTCACAGTCAATTAAATATTTTTGAAGTGTAGTCACTTTTTTAATCTGGGGAAATGCTTCAGCCAGGTTAGATGTAGGAAGAGCTCAGGCAATGAGATAAATGAGCTGACCATCTGTTTTACTGATGTTGGTTGAGGGATATTTATTTTCAGTACACCTGAAAAACTCCCTGCTCATGTTTTTTGCCCACCTAATAGGGCAAATGAAGGTTCAGTTTAACATCTCATGTTAACAGATATTTTGTTGGAGCATCAACCTAGATTACGTGCTCAAATATATGGAATAAGGCTTGAATCCACAACCTCCTAACTCGGGCTAGACTGCTACCAATAACCTAAGGCTGGCATCTTGGTAAATGAGGATAAATTATTTCCACTAGTCATTTGGTAACTAGAGTCCATCACTATAACAATAAAAAGACAAGTTTGAGGGTTTATGATTTGCCCTTCCACAAAGAGCATTAGAAGAAGAATCCATGTTAGCTTGCAAAAGGAAAGTGGATAAATATTTGGGAAGGAAAACTTTTAAGGGGTATGGAAAGAGGCATGGAATGGGACCACAGCATGATGGGATAAATATCCGTGATGGGTTGTTTTATATTCCTTTGTTATTTTGTTGTGATGTTTGACAGTTACGTCTCTTCAGATTTCAGAAATGTGTTGCAGAGCTGTGGAAAAACTTTTTAAGCAGGACAAAATCGGCCAGCCCTCACTTGCTGTGGTCAAAATAATTTCTGGTCTTGTTAAAAGCAGAAACTATGAGGTCAAACCTGAGGTAAGTTCTAATTAAATAATTGCAAGATATTGCCGCAACATTATTGATGTAGAGGAATTACATGAGGGGAGATGTGGTAAATTTAAGAGAAAGGACAAGGTATCAGGACAGGCTAGCGATATGGGTAATAACCAGAGTGTAACAGGGAGGGACAGAACATGCAACCTTATGACAGCACCAGCAGGTAAATCCAGAATTTGCAGGGATGGTACAAAGAACAATACAGCACAGGAACAGGCCCTTCGGCCCTCCAAGCCCGTGCTGCTCCCTGGTCCAAACTAGACCATTCTTTTGTATCCCTCCATTCGCACTCCGTTCATATGGCTATCTAGATAAGTCTTAAACGTTCCCAGTGTGTCCGCCTCCACCACCTTGCCTGGCAGCGCATTCCAGGCCCCCACCACCCTCTGTGTAAAATATGTCCTTCTGATATCTGTGTTAAACTCCCCCCCCCCCCTTCACCTTGAACCTATGACCCCTCGTGAACGTCACCACCGAGCTGGGGAAAAGCTTCCCACCGTTCACCCTATCTATGCCTTTCATAATTTTATACACCTCTATTAAGTCTCCCCTCATCCTCCGTCTTTCCAGGGAGAACAACCCCAGTTTACCCAATCTCTCCTCATAACTAAGCCCCTCCATACCAGGCAACATCCTCCTCTGTACTCTCTCCAAAGCCTCCACGTGCTTCTGGTAGTATGGCAACCAGAACTGGACGCAGTATTCCAAATGCAAAAAGACAAAAGGTAAAAAGACAAAATAAAGGCTCTATATCTTAAAGCATGCAGCGATTATAACAAAACATATGAATTGAAAGGACAAATAGAAGTGAATGTCTATGACCCAGTAGCCATTTTAGAGACTTGGTTGCAAGGTGGCCAATACTGGTACTTGAATATTTAAGAGGATTTGACATTTTGGAAAGATAGGAATCTGGGAAAAAGTTGTGAAGGTAGCTCTGTTAATTCAGGACATTTAGTGTGTCTCTCACTAATATCTCATCATATCTTAATTCAGAAAATCACGTAGAATCAATTTGCATAAAGATAAGAAATAGCAATGGTAGTGATCTAAATTGAAAGGACATCAACAGAAATAGAAATTTTTGCTGCCCTTGAGGTTACAGAAATAACAGGATGCCAATTTGGGACAGCTCACAATGGAACACTGGTTCATAAGTGAGATCAACACAGAATACCCCTGCATCACCTGCATGATTCTCTTAGACTGCCTGGTGGTCACCCATTCGACTTCTGCCTCATGCTCTGAACGTTTGATTATCTCTCTGAATATGCTATCTATGTAGTTCTCCAACTTGTGGGTGCACCACAGTGTCTTCAGCCGCCTCTTGAATTCCGAAACCCAGGGCTCCATCTTCTGGACATTCCCCGCAGGTGTGTTTGTCTAGGACACGTGGTGCGTCTGTGACTTCCCACGCTGTACTCAACCGAGCAGAGCTACCATTCCTTAACTTTGCAAACTATTTATTAAAAGTAGAATAACTTACCAGTTACTCGCCATTCTATTTCTTTCCCTGTACCAAATATTGGAGGCTGAAAAAGATAGATGTAGGTGCTGTTGACTGTCTCCTAGTCCTCTTTTCACAGTCCCTTTTAGATAGAGCTAACTCCCTCCGGTGTCCTCTTTTCACCCAGTATAACTACATCAGTTTTCCGACCTGTTATGTAAAAACAAAAATGTTTTGGCTTTTAATGCAAATATAGAAATTGCTTCCAGATATAAACTGAATGAACTACTTTAAATCTCCAGGTTGTAATTTAGAAACAAAAACAAACTTTTTGACTTCTGTGTAACAAACTTTGGTTTAGCCAAACTTACAGAATGAGATGGGCATAAAAGGGAAGTGTATAAACCTCATTAAATTGACTAAATCCTGCAGTATAAAGATTGTTAGACCCAATCTTAATGTCTCTGACACCACTTGTGCCAGAATTACTGTTCGATAGCCTGAGGACTTGTATTTTATGTAAAATTCTTTCTTGCATCATTTCTGTTCTGTTCCAGTGACACCGTGGTTCATTACCCCCTTTTTTATTTGTCCAAACATAAGTAAAATTTGTAAATTCAAAATGCACTCTAAGTTATTGCAAAACACTTGTTCTGGGCTTGCAGTGTGAGGAGTAGTGTGCTTGTGGATCTACAGGAGAGTACTCCAGTTACTTCTTGCTTCTGCATCTTTTTCTTCCCTTTACAAAAAGTTGAGGGGTTCTCAATTTCGCCTCATAGGTACATTGAGCAAAAAGGTTATCTGACAGTGAGGTGAGCTACAGGTTGCACTCTGGGATGGTATTATGGGTACTGCTAATTTCCAGAATGGTTCTGTAACTAAAAGATTATATTTTCTTCCTCATGTCACTTTATGAATTGCTTGATTTTAATGTTGGATATTCTGAATACATTATCCAGAAAGTATTCTGGGATTGTAGACAAATTAAATTTGAAAGAATAAACATAGTAACATCCAAATCCCAAAGTGTCTTGTTTATCGTAACTTTTTCAAGTGCTGATGAGGAAATTGATTGCATTTTTATTCAGTGCGTTGTTCAAATTATATTTGCATGTCAAGATTAGAAGTGCTTTGTGTAGTCTTGCTTCATCTCCTCAGATGAAAATTACTCGGTTACCATGGTTGCTCTCATTCTTGCTTTTGTCTAGGAGCAGGTTGCATGTCAATCTCCACAGCCTTAATAGTCATGGGTGGTGTACAAAAACAAATTTATAGAAATAATGTACTGAGAAGCACAGTGGAATTCAGCTTGTTTGGTGCAGTGCGGCATCACACAGTTGTTGATATGAAGTTTATTGATTCACTAGGACGTAACATCGCGATTCTAAAATGTGCAGAAATTTCAAAAGGTCTAGCAACCTCATGCTCCTTTCCTTTTTATAAACAAACCCACCTACCTGATTTTTCAACACATCCTTCCACCCCTCATTCTGCAGAAATTCATTTAATTTCGCCGAGCCCATTTGTACTGTTCACTCTCGGTGGTCTTCCCTTACTCCACACCTTGTGATGCAGTGTATCCATTTGAAGTTCCAGTCAAATGCATCCTGCCAAAATGTAATTATACTTCTCCAATCAGGTGCTGAAGACATTACTTGCCTTGCGGATTAAGGAAGTGGAAGTTAAAAAAGATTCTGAAGAGATTGCCCCTAAAAAAAGATTCATGACATGCAAAGAGAAGAGGAAAAATCTTTCCAGGATGCAGCGAAAGGTAATGTTTCCACTATCCAATTCTTGTTGCAGGGCTAAGCAGGTGTGTGTAAGTATTCTTTTACTCATGTTAAAATTATTATTCCTAATGCTTTGACCAGTAAATCAATTTTAAAATGTTTATTTTTCAGTGGAAAAAAGCAGAGGAGAAACTAGAGAAGGAACTTCTAGAGACAGAAGCTTCAGAAAGTAAAAACAAAAAACTAAAACTGGTAAGTGGTTTCTATGTTTCAGCACTCAGTACCCTCTATATCCCTGATTTACACCCAAATAATGAAAGCGTGCTTGTCCAGCCAAGTTAAATAGGTCAAAAAGTACTGAAATTTAAATAAAGAGGCTGCCACGGTTGAAGTTCTGCAAGTCATTCATCTGCTGTTCATGTTGGTGGTGGAGTGAGGTAACCAAGTTGATTTCAAAAGGTTGTAAAGGAATGAGATGTACGTAATGTATATATGATACCCAGTAGAGTGCTGGAGTGTTTGTAGTTTAACTTTAAGTTCCCAAACGGATGTGGGCAAAAAAGACCTAAAACATTAAAGCTGTGCTACATGTGACAGGCAAACAGAAAATGTAGATAATTATCAGACATCTCTGGAACTGCAGTGGGGGATGTCCTGTACTTGGTCGGGGAGCCCGTGAGGTTGCGGTGGGGGGAGGGAGGTAGGTGCTTGAGGGGTATCATATGAGGGGGTGGGGGAGTCATGCAGGGGGAACAGTAGAGGGCTAGAGAGAGCACCGTGGGGGATGGGGGGGTCCCGTGTGTGTGGGGCAGGCATCTGGGTGGAAACTAGAAGTGGTTTTAATTTTTCTAACTTTTTCTGGATAATAATTGCTGAATGACATTCAGAACCACCCAAAGTTTGTGATAGTCGAAACCATCCAAAGGCTTTTTGATTTGATTTGATTTATTGTCACATGTATTAACATACAGTGAAAAGTATTGTTTCTTGTGCGCTATACAGACAAAACCACTGTTCATAGAAAAGGATACGAGAGGGTGAAGAATGTAGTGTTACAGTCATAACTAGGGTGTAGAGAAAGATCAACTTAATGCAAAATGAGTCCATTCAAAAGTCTGACAGTAGCAGGGGAGAAGCTGTTCTTGAGTCGGTTAGTACGTGACCTCAGACTTTTGTATCTTTTTCCTGACGAAAGAAGGTGGAAGAGAGAATGTCTGGGATGTGTGGGGTCCTTAATTATGCTGGCTGCTTTGCCGAGGCAGCGGAAAGTGTAGACAGAGTCAATGGATGGGAGGCTGGTTTGCGTGATGGATTGGGCTACATTCACGACCTTTTGTAGTTCCTTGTGGTCTTGGGCAAAGCAGGAGCTGTGATACAACCAGAAAGAATGCTTTCAATGGTGCATCTGTAAAAGTTGGTGGGAGTCATAGCTGACATGCCAAATTTCCTTCGTCTTCTGAGAAAGTAGAGGCGTTGGTGGGCTTTCTTAACTATAGTGTCGGCATGGGGGGACCAGGACAGGTTGTTGGTGATCTGGACATCTAAAAACTTGAAGCTCCTGACCCTTTTTTTTTTACAGGGCAGTTGCCCAAAGGAGGTTTGAACTTCCTGCGCAAATGCCATACAATCCTTACCTGGGAATATCCAGTGGTGGTGGGGTTGACGGGGCTAATATCAGAGTTTCACAGTGCATCTTTGGGGTATACCGCTAGATACGTTGGAGTTCGGAAATTATGGGTGCTTATATTAGTTGTGTTCATTAAATTCTTTGTACAAAATTTGTTGAACTTAATAGATTTTATTATTAATTAATCCAAAGTAATATTTTAATAATGGAGTTTTCTCTCTCAATGACAGCACACTGAAACCCTAAACATTGTGTTTCTGACATACTTCAGAATCTTAAAGAAAGCACAAAAATCACTAGTACTTCCTGCTGTTCTGGAAGGCCTTGCCAAGTAAGGGAATACATTTCATTTATTTTTATATTGCAGGGACACTGCTTAAAATGCAAATTCCAGCATCGGTGTTTAAGTTTTGTAACTTGTCTCTTGCAATTGCCTATAAGATGAAACCACCTATAATCTACTGTATTTTCAGACATTTCCAAATGTGAAAATTAACCTTACAAATGTTCTTTCAGATTTGCTCACCTCATTAATGTGGAATTCTTTGATGACCTCCTAGTAGTTCTATATTCTCTGATTGACTCTGGGGTGAGTGCAAGTTATTCCATTATATTGCGTATCAATGGGTCAGTTTGCTTTGTATTGATTGCTATGTACCTTAGTCTGAATTTCACTTTCTTGTTACAGAGTCTTAATTACAGGGAGTGCTTCCACTGTATTCAGGCTGCCTTTCATGTACTTTCTGGTCAAGGTAGGCCCATTGAGCAGATTTTCAGCTGTATAACTAAACTGTAACAGTTGCCATTGTTTCTGTATTTCACGGGACATCTGATCATCATTCTGTTTCTCTCTTAAACCATTTAGGATGAAACTTCACAATTCAATTATTTCAACTTTCTGTTCTGTTCTTCAGGTGATGTGCTGAACATTGATCCTATGAAATTTTACACTCATCTTTATAAGATATTGTTTGCATTGCATGCTGGTAAGTTAAACTTTGTCATTTTTAAAAATTAATATTGAATTAACGAACAGCAAAGATGTGACGGGTGAAGTGCTGCATTTGACAGCCAATCAGCTCCATTCCCCAAGAGCAGAATGAAGATTGTCAGAGAATACAGCAGGATACAGATAGGCTGGGAAATTGGACAGAGAAATGGCAGGTGGAATTTAAACTGGACAAATGCAAGGTGATGCATTTTAGTAGATTCAAGTCAGGTGAGAGCTGTAAAATAAATGGCAGAACCATCAGGAGCATATACACACACAGATATCTGGGAGTACAGGTCCACAGATCCTTAAAAGTGGCAGCACAAATGGTGAGGAAAGCATATGGCATGCTTGCCTTCATCGGCCGGGGCATCGAGTATAAAAGTTGGCAAATTATGTTACAGTTATATAAAACGTTGGTTAGGCCATATTTGGAATTCTGGTTGCCACACTATCAGAAGGACATGGTGTCTTTGGAGGGAGTACAGAAAAGATTTACCAGGATGTTGCCTGGTATGGAGGGTATTAGCTATGAGGAGAGATTGAATAAACTGGGATTGTTCTCCCTGGAAAGATGGAGGCTGAGGGGCGACCTGATAGAAGTTTGTAAAATTATGAGAGGTATAGATAAAGTGAACAGTTGGAAGCTTTTTCCCAGGGCGGAAATTACAATCCCAATGGGGCACAAGTTCAAGGTAAGGGGGGGAAAGGTTCAGTAGAGATGTACCGGGGAAGTGTTTTACACAGAGGGTGGTGGGGGCCTGGAATGCACTGCCAGGTGAGGTGATTGAGGCAGACATGTTAGCGACATTTAAAACTTATCTGGATAGGCACATGAACAGGCTCGGTTCGAGTGGTTGGTCTAGGTAGGACAACGTGATTGGCACAGGCTTTGTGGGCCGAAGGGCCTGTTCCAGTGCTGTATTGTTCTTTGTTCTAATCCAATATAAAGTCACTCGTATATCTCTTGAATTTTAATTTATTGCTCAATAAGTAAGTTACATTGGAAGCCATCTTTCCAATTCCCCAAAACTGTGCCATAAGCAAATGAAATGTTTGTACGTAATTTTTGGAGGTTGATTAATGTACTATGTCTATTAGTATTAATCATATTATCATGTTTATCTGGTTTAGTTTTGCAGGGAAAAAGATAGTGGCAACATTGAGAATGTATGGAAATAAGAGTAACACTGAAATGGGTTGGTAATTACTTGGAAGATAGGACAGAATATGGAATAAATTTTGTTCTCTGATTCATCGGATATCACAGGTAGTGTTCCCCACGGATCGGTATTCGGCCCTAAGCTTTTCACTATATGTTAATGACTAGGATGAAGAAAAAAACATTGTATATCCTAGTTTGCAGATGACGTTTAAGTTTGCAAGCAGTTGCAAAGGATATACAGACAGACTACTGAGTGAGGAAGCAGCAGGTGGAGTTCAATGTAGAGAAGTGTGAGTTCAGCCACTTTGGATCTGAGAATGAAAAACTGGATTATTTTCTTAACGGTTAGGGCCTAGGATCTGTTGATATTATTTATAATTAGTGTTGCAAGTAGGCTTACATTAACACTGCAATGAAGTTACTGTGAAAATCCCCTAGTCGCCACACTCCGGTGCTTGTTCGGGTACACTGAGGGAGAATTTAGCATGGCCATTGCACCTAACCAGCACGTTGTTTGGACTGTGGGAGGAAACCGGAGCACCCGGAGAAAACCTGCACAGACACTGGGAGAATGTGCAGACTCCGCACAGACAGTGACCCAAGCCAGGAATCGAATTCGGATCCCTGGTGCTGTGAGGCAGCAGTGCTAACCACTGTGCTGTCCCATCCATATCCACAACTTACTAAAAATATAAATACAAAAGTAATCAAGAGTATCTCGAGAGGATTTAAATTCAAAAGCAAAGCTCCAACCATGGCCGCATTCAGTTTTGGGCAAAAAAACCTCAGGCAAGATACTATCTTTGGAAAGTGTATAGCACAGTTTCACCAGAATGACACCAGGGCCTTATAATCTTGGTTTGCATACCCTTGCATTTAGACTGGTGGGATGATTGAGGCATTTAAAATGATGAAGTGACTCAGTAGACTAGCTACAGCAAGACTATTTAATCTTGTTGGGGGAATCCAGGTATAATCGTAAAATTATACTTGGGTCATTTAGCAGTGAAATCAGGAAGCACCTTTCTTTCACAGGCTCTGGATACTGGATCAAATGACATTTTGAAAGAGTTGCGTTTGGTAAGCGCATCAAAAGATGTGGAACAAAAGTGGGGAAATGGAGTTGATGTACAGATCAATCAGTATCTAATTGAATGGTGAAACAGGCCTGAAGAACCTACTCCTGATCTCTTTGCCTTTATGGAAAGTGAAAATATCTCTGAACATTTTTGGAATCTTTTGGTTCCTCCCATTAGAGTGGTTTGAAGAATCATTTCATGGTTTGAAGCCAGTTCAAGTTGACTCATTTACAAAGTTCTTTCTTTGATTCCAATTTTTACACCAACCTGTCTAAATTAAGTTGTCTGTTTGTCAAATTGAATGGTTTGTGCTATGTCTAATTTCGATTAGATTGGGAATGCTGATGCCTATTTCTTGATAGAACCTACAACAAGATCAAGAGAGATGAGACTTTAATCCAATGAAAAAACAGTTTGGTAATTCCCAACTCCTTCCCTGACTTTTTACTGTCATCTCTGGGAACACTGACTAGTGATTTCTGCTGCAGTGCGTGCAGGACTTGAACAGCAAATTGAAGCAGTTTTGTCCTGCTCTCCTGTGTGAATATCCCCATCTTAAAGCAGTTCTCAAAACAAATTGCTTTAAAAGCTGTTTGAACGTTTTTGATTCTGTTTTTCAGGAGATACAAATGAAGATGTCTTGATTATGCTTCAATGTATAGATGTGATGCTGACAAAACGCCGAAAACAAGTTTCTTTGCAACGTGCTACTGCTTATGTTAAACGCCTGACTATTCTTGCACTTAATGTTTTACCCAATTCTACCATTGGTATCCTGGCAACGAATAGAGTGTTAATGAATGTAAGTGTTTTCTTAGTGGGAGAAAATTTGCAGCTCAACTGAGTTGAGTTTATGACCTGCGATCCAGCTAACATCTCAGCCATCTTCTCAGCTCGCCCGTACCTTTATCACCACCGGATAACTATTTCATTGTTCCTGACTTACCTCTGATCCTGCACCCTCTATAAGCTTTGACTCATCTAAAACCCTATTTCACAATATCCTATCAGACATCAAATCTTATTCACCTGTCATCCCTGACATTACTGATCTCCATTGACCTTTGGTTCCCCATTTATTTAAATTTTTTAGCCTCGTGTTTAAATCCTTTTATGGCCTCACTCCATTCTATCTCCATAATCTACAACCATGCAGCGTCTCGTTTCCCCTTCACCCACTGAATATTCTCTCTCCCTTTGACTCTGGTGGTTTATGCATCTCCTCACCTACCTTTCACCCCAACTAAGCCTTCCATTGTTTGTCTTCATGTTTTAAAATTCCCTAGTTAATCCCCCTCACCTCTCCAAATCCCTTCTTAAAACCTACTACTTCAATTATGGCTTTGATCATCCCTCATAATATTTCCTTCTAACTTGGTTTTATTTTCCCTGCTGTGAATTGCCATGGGATGCATTTGCTTAGCGTTGTAAACTCTATAAATAAATGTATATTGTTAGTTATTATGATATTCTTGATTATGCGATTCTCACTTTAGCAATGTCAATAAGCACATTATTTTGATTTTTTTTCAAGTCAGGCATTGCTCGATGAAGGTTTCTGCAGTTACTCAAGTTCTAAAGTTACCCTTGCTGATAGGATGATCATGACGAGTCCTCTGTTATTTGAAATGCTACCTTTGTCTATGACAGATAATTGAATGCCGGGATTTGCCTATAAAGCTTGCACTTCTGTCTTCTCAAAAGTGTAATTGCATAAAGTAGGAGTTAAAAGAATCTCATTGCGTGGAAGTGAAGACAGTTGATTGTTTACTGTGAAAATAAATTGCATATTGGTAGTTAAAGTTAATTTGTACTTTATTTATGCAACAATAACTGTTTATAACCTGAGAAACTGCTTCCTTACAAGAGGATTGAAGTTGAATTGAGCCATATACAGTGTGCATTTTTTTTATTTCCCCCAGTCATTTCCTAAGACAGATATTTTGCTCGACAATGAATCTCACGGTAGTGGACTTTATCTCCCAGAGCTTGATGAACCTGAATATTGCAATGCACAGAATACTGCACTGTGGGAGTTACATTACCTCCAGGTAAACTCATTTTGCATTGTATCTCTTACCTGATATTTTAGCCCTGTTTATCACATGGGTGATGTGGAGATGCCGGCGTTGGACTGGGGTAAACACAGTAAGAAGTTTAACAACAGGTTAAAGTCCAACAGGTTTATTTGGTAGCAAAAGCCACATGGGTAGCAGCCAGTTGGAAAGATTTTGAAATATAATGCTGAGTGTAAATGCAAGTAGAAATCTACATGAATCATCTCAATTAGATAACTCACTTTCAATGTAATTTTGCAAAAACATCTTTATAGTATATAATTTTAATTTTATGAATTTTTTTATTATTCATGTTGTTTAATCCTATGACCGTTAGATTTCTTTTTTGAAATTTGCATGACAATATTTGGAAAGTTCATTAGCAATACTGGAATAGATGTACTGATGCAAGTAAATAATCTATGATTAGTCTTTTAGTCCCAGTACATTCCATGTAATCAGAATCCAAGGTCACCACAAGATTTTCATTGACCTCCACCTTTATGTTCTATTGCAGAGACATTTTCATCCAGTAGTGCGGAGGTTTGCGGCACATCTTAGTGTTGGTGCTCCATCTGAAGGCTCTGGAGCCCTGAGGGCAGAACTAAGCAGAAAGTAAGGAGCTTTACATCAACAAAATGCATTGATAGTGTCACAAATTCTGGCCTGCACAACTTCAGCTTTGAAAATTGTGGTTTGTAATTAATTTCTCAAATTACGCACTTTTTCCTAATGCACAAATCCTTGAAGTTGGAAGTTCTCTCTGCTGTCTGCAAATTGGCTGTCACTTTTGCCTACATAACTACATTTTAAAATTAATTCATTGGCCATAAAATACTGTTATGACATGATAGGTGCTATATAAATTGCATGTTTATTTGTTCTTGTTATTGTGAATCTTGTGGTGCTGATTTTTTTTAAGATTAAACAGAGACTGAATGAATTTATTTGTTAAATCCAGGCATGCTACAGAGCTTTTTGAGGAGTTCAGCATGAAAGAGATGACCTTCAATCCTCCAATCACATCTTCTATGTCATACAAAAAGGTAGACAAATTATGAATGCCATTTATTCTACTTAATTGCGGTTGTACCTATGGCCGGGATGCTCAGGCTGGGAGATACCAACGCTGGTAGCGAATCTCCCAAGTGCTGCTTCTTTCAGCGCAATCAGCGACGTGCCAGAAATTGCGTGGAGCTGATTATTATATGGCAATTACAATTTCCATATGATTAGCAGGCCTGGGACGGTATTATCTGGGTCTGCTAGCGTCTCCCGCCCTGCTGGGAGTGGTTCGCTCCAGCGGGATTTATGATTGCTTCCCACTAACGAGGAAGAGGCGTCCTCACCTTGCTGATGGGGATTGAGCCCACCCTCTTCTCCCCCTCCCCGCCCCCTCAGGAGGTTGAAGACGGGGGTGGGGTTACCCCTTGAGCAGTGCCAGCCTGTGGTAGTATTGGACCTGGTCATTGGGGTGGGCGAGATGGGGGCTGGCCTGGTGAAGTCCGATAGTAAGAGTTTTAACAACACCAGGTTAAAATCCAACAGATTTATTTGGTAGCAAATGCCATTAGCTTTCGGAGCGCTGCTCCTTCGTCAGATGGAGTGGAAATCTGCTCTGACAGGGTACACAGAGACCCAAAATCAAGTTACAGAATACTGATTAGAATGCGAATCTCTACAGCCAACCAGGTCTTAAAGATACAGACAATGTGAGTGGAGGGAGCATTAAGCACAGGTTAAAGAGATGTGTATTGTCTCCAGACAGGACAGCCAGTGAGATTCTGCAAGTCCAGGAGGCAAGCTGTGGGGGTTACTGATAGTGTGACGTAAACCCAACATCCCGGTTTAGGCCGTCCTCATGTGTGCGGAACTTAGCTATCAGTTTCTGCTCGGCGACTCTGCGCTGTCGTGTGTCGTGAAGGCCACCTTGGAGTACGCCCAAAGATCAGAGGCTGAATGCCCGTGACTGCTGAAGTGCTCCCTCACAGGGGGGAGTGGAGAATGTCGGGATTGCCAGTGACCAGGGGGGGTTGCAGAGCAGGCCAGTGATCGGGAGGCCAACGATGCATGTGCTATGATATGCTCAGCACTATGCTGCCAGCCTCTCGGGCCCGCCCCCCTACTTACCAGAGGGAATCATGCTGAGGCACTCCACAATGCAGTGTGTCGGAGATTCGCTCTGGTAAGTATGCCCAAAAAATGGGCGGGTAGCACTCCCATTTTCCCACATGTTGGGGACTTAGTTTTGTTTTGGGAGAATCCTGGCCTGTATGTTTACACCAGATTTATAACAATAGTATTTAGCTAGGTTAAGCACACATTAAAGTGATACATTTTGCAATAGGATGAAAGATTTTGCACACTGCTTCTGCCTTTGGAACTCTCCTTGTTACCAAACACACATTAGCTTTGGCAAATTTACTATTAGTATCTCAAAACAATTTCTGCTATATTTACCTACATTTGCAACAATTGGCAAAATTCCTGATGCCGCTTGCTTCTGTCTGAAGCCTAAAAAAGGTAAAGTACTTTTAGTATTGGTATAGAGTATTTATTAAAATCTGTTTAATGAAAGTTAGTTCTTCTAAGAATTGACTGTCACTCTTAAGCTTATGATTGATGCTGTAATTTCAGAAGCCTGCAACGCAGAGTGCATTCCTTGATTCAGATCTACAACGTCAGATAAATCACCTCCTTGAGATTCCCTCCATCACTGCTGATCTCAAATTTGCTGAAGATTTCCAAGCAAAATAACACAAGATTGAAGAGGAGATTGTTGGGTGTTCATTATACAGGGCAGTTCGCTAACAAATTCGCAAAAAAATTCTAAACAGAGCAACTTATTGGATTACAGATATTGATTCATTATTTTTGTGTTTACTTTACTCATGGTATCCATGGTGAATGAGTGTATATATGTAAACACTAGCGGATCACCCATGGCCACAATTAAAGAAAATAGCAAGAATAACAGGTTGGATTATTGTTTTCTGGAGGCCATGGGGCAATCTTGTGTAACAATATCTAGTATGTCAGCAACTAATTTTCTTGGGCAAGTTTAATAACTGACAAAACTTAACTTGAGGTTTTTAAGTAAAAACAGCTATTTGTATAAAACATCTTATCCACTGAAAATTTATCATGAAGAAAATTTCCAGCTTGTAAATTTTATAATGCTTCACTTGTTATTTTTGAATAATAAATATTTGACTAAACTTTTTTATTAGTGTTTCTCGGCTTTGATGAACTTTGACATCCTGAGGAGATGTAAGGCACAATACAAATGCTAGTTAATTCTTTTGGAAGTTATATTTAGAAATATTAAAATTGCTCTTGGAACACAAGTTAGGTTGACCAAATAAATGACCAAATGCAATTAAATAGCATATTAATATAACAATCATATCATTCCACATGGAATACTCAAACTGATCATTGTTTAAATATTTAAATGTTTCTTTTCCATTAATAAGAAACAATAAGCTGTTGTTTGTTTTTTCATGTAATCAACATTCTAGAGTAGAAAAACCTCATTTTATTCTCAGTGTAAACTCAGGTCTGGATTTTTGTGGCATTAGGTCAATTCTGGAGGCCCATAAAAATGGGGACAGGACCCGATTCCCAGTGCTGGACACGGTATAAAGGTGCAGGTAATGAGACTGCACTCCCTGCCTAGCCAGTACCATTGCAGGGGGTAGGCATCTAATACCCTGCCCCCAGGACCCCAATTTTCATGGCGTCCAGCCAGCTGCTCAAGGACTTGTATTTCACAGCCCCTCTGCAGTTGTGAACCAGTCTGATACCTTTAAAAAGGCAAGATGTAAAAGCATTTGTTCTCTAATATCATCCATGCCCCTCAATACGCAATCCATGCACCCTCCATGCCCACTGCACTATGTATAGAATCAATGAGCCGTATAATACCAATGACAGGTACTGATAACCAAAAATATTTGAAAGAGATGGTAAGTGGTTGTTTTATCCAGCTGGTGGTGCTGTGCACCATATAGACTGATGTGTGTTTTACCAGCAGACTGTCCAGTATGGGAACATTGTAGTAACCCTGTCTTAGCTCTTTCCATTTAATTTTAATCATTCTGCATACAAAGTTATTTAGTGCCCTGTCATATTCGTCATCTCTCTTTGGCCAGCTACTTAGCTGATGCATAAGCAGTGCAAGACATAACTGACTTCCTCGACTCAATATCTCCTCTATTAAGTACTAACACAATAAGTAGCTGGGTATGTTTCCCATTATTCAGAATCCAACATTATTTTGTAGCAGCCCAGAGTTTTTTAGGTTCCTACTGAGGAATAGCTATCAGTTTTTACTAAGATGGAGCTCTGCATTTCTGGGCTGGACCTCAGAACCTGGTGTCTCAAACTAGAGTGGACCTGTTCTTGGAGTCCTCCTTTCTAGTGCAGGATTGTGGGGGGAAGCCACCAGCCATTCCACCTTTTTACATAGAAACTAGGAGCAGGAGTAGGCCATTTGACCCTTCAAGCCTTTTCCACCATTCATTATGATTATGGCTGATCCTCGATCTCAATGCCATTTTCCTGCTTTCTCCCCAAACCACTTGATGCTCTTACTGTCCAGAGAATTCCACAGGTTCACCCCCTTTGAAGAAATCTTTCCTCATCTCAGTCCTAAATGGCCTACCCTGTATCCTGAGACTGTATCCCCTGGTCCTAGACTCCCCAGCCAGGTAAAAAGATCGTCCCTACAGTCTATCCAGCCCAATCAGATCTCCTCTCATCCTTAACTCTAGTGAATACAGGCCCAGTCGAACAAATCTCTCATAAGAAGTCTCACCATAGCTGCTGTATCTTGATAAGTCTTCAGTCAATAACACACTGAGAAACTTTGGAACATTTAAAAGCTTTTCAGTATGTTGGTGACTATGTGAGCATAGGATGTGTTTTGTAGTAGTGGGATGATGTTGGGTCAAATGGGAGTCAAGGGGTGGTGGGCAGGAGGCCAGTTGTATAATTACCCAGGAGTTGGTTGTGTAAGGTAGGTATCCTGGTAACTGAGTCAGACATTTCAGAGTTCCAGATCCATCAAGAGTTGAAACCTCTTGGACAATTCCTGCAGAGTCCTTGTGTTGGGACTTCTGAGGGGTCTCCCAAAGCATCCTCCAGCATACATCCAGTCTCTGGCCATCACAAGACTGGAAGATCTGGGCCATTGGTTTACCTTGAGATTGAAATGGCTGTACACAATTTTATGGTGAAAATTAGATAGAAAAATGAACCAAACTGTTTGTGAAACCATCTTTGACTGTGTGCTGAAACATTTCAATCTGATCTCTACTGCTCAAATAAACTTGATCCAATTTGATATTTATTCTGGTCAATTCAACATTAATACACATGTTCAAAGTAAGTTATAGATATAAATACATCCAACATTAATTCACAACACAATTCATATACAATCTGGAAACATGATTTATATTAAAAAAATGACATTTGGCACAATGTTTCAACTCAACATAACATTGCACTGTTAAAATTCTCAATACCCACATCTTCAGTAATCATGACATGTCCTTTGCACATCAATAGAACCAAATACAGTAAAGTTAATAGATGAATTGTGAATTTCATACACACAAATTGCTGACAATAGTAATTTACTTTAGTATTTATCCAATAATTCAATCTGATAAATAAAACATTCACTGCAAGAAAAATGCATTATACAGTTCAACTGTATTTACAAAACTTAAGACCATATACTTACCAGCCTTTTTTTAAAGTAAATGCCCAGTGAATGTACTCTTGACATCACCTGGAATGAGCCTGAAATCAATTCAGGGCACAGATATTTGTGCCAGATGCACAGACTCTACTAGATGTGTATGTTCATAAGTACAAGTGGCTAGAGGGTACCATTTAAAGTTGTTTCGACTGGCTTTCATTGACCTTATGAAAAGATATGTTGAAAACAAAAGACTTAAGAAAAAAGGTTTGTTTAATCGACTGTAAAAAAAATCATAATTAATACGGGAGGAAAAACCCAAGATGTAAGAAGCACAAAGCTTCTGCTGAGACCAAGCAGCAATCAGTTAGGGAAATAAAACATCAATTCTATAGACAGAGAACATGTGTTGGTCAAATGAAACAAAGTAAAATTCCACTGTTCAGTATCAGTAAGGAACATTCATTCGACAGTACTGTTCATTATCTAGCCAAAGAGTTAATCACAGGAATTTTATATGACTGTAATATTCTGTGTGATTATAACACTGATTAAAAAAAACAAAGAATAAATAATTACTGCAATTTGACTGACGATATGCAAAAATTAAACCAACTCACTGCAGCAAGTGATGTTTTTAAAAGAATACATCAACCTCCAAGGAATAGATAAGAGAGGACAGTAAGTGAGCAAGTTATATTGAAAGTACAATAATCTGCATTGTGTAATGGCTATACAGCACACCTGCCAACTATGTTGATGTATTGACAACAACTAAAGCTCTGGGCCATTTTCATCTACACAACTAATTATTAACTAGATAAGTCAGTTTCTAACTAGGTCCTCTCGCAGAGTTTGAGATAATCTAGAGCAGAAATATTAATTTACATTCAGCAAAGCAGGAATATCAGATCCTCCCTTGAGCTCACGGATTTTTTAAACAAGAAAATGTAGGGAGCAAACTATATACTTAGATTTTTGTTGTAGTTTATAATATGTGGATGAAAATGCAGGGAAAAAACTCGTTAAGAGGCAATTTCAAACTAAATTTTAAAACAGCTAGTGGCTGTCTCTGGATTTAATTCTTTAAACATCTCGCAACAATTTACTTAACGCATACCGTTTAGTATTTGTTACCAGTTTAGTAAGTTATTGTCATATTCTCTTGTTCGAGTTGCAGAGTTGATGATTAGTTGTCGCCTGTCAGGCATATGAATAAATAAACTCCAAAATGGTAGCTTTTGGAACTGCAAGGACTATTTCTATCAGCATCAGTTGCCACTGCTATTTGGGTAGGTTATGTGTTTTGCATGTATAACCATAGAGGGTCTTGTGGTCAAATTATTGATGCGTCACTGCTGTAGCTCTATTTTGAATATTTGCTAAATGTATTCTGTGTTACAAAGTCACAACTCATTTAGTGAAGCAATTAAACACCACAGATGCTTGGCCACCCCGTTACAGGTAACCTAAGTACACAGGAGCTGCCAAAACACTTGCATTCTTTGCACGTTTCGATGGTATTTTTTTAAAAAGAAATTTGTCCTCACAGCGCATAATGCATTAAAATACATGGTCAGAAATTAAGGGGAAAAAAAACTTGCGGAAGTTATTTTCCTGTTTGATTTTCATTTTTCATGAAAAATTCAAATACACATATATACACACACGTGCGTGAAAGTAGGCAGTTGTAAATAAAAATAATTAAAAGCTGTTCTATAGTATCAAAATAAGCTTACCATTTGGAACTTAAACATGAGAATATATAACTGCAAAGTGTTAAATCTCTGCTTAAATAAATAATTCAATCTAATAATTACTTTAATACAAACATAGCAGTGTTTTATATACCTAGAAATTTACATGATTTTCTACTGCAGTAAAATTACATCATTAGCTTTTGTATGAACACTGCTTTTCATCAGATTTTATGTATGAATCCAGCACATTGTATCTATCTCAAATTTAACTATGTTGTAAACATCAACAAAAAGAAGTAACTTTATGGGACAATTCAGCTTAATGTTACTACCAAAGCTGGCTTCTAGCATGATCCCGATTCAGAAAGCATATAGGTTCCTTTAGAACCTACAAATCCTTCAAATAAGTAATGGGGAAAGTGCACAATGTTTTACAACTCATAACTTGACAAGTTCTTAGGCTTGTACCTGCACATCTCCATACCCAGTCGAACTGAAGGCAACATCTCGCTCATGTCTGTGAAAAGTCCAACAGCATTGGTAGCTGTCTGCTCACATGCCCTCTTCCTTATTAAAACAAAGTACATTGAGGTGAGCCCAGCTTGTTTGAAACAGTTGCTGACCCATTTTCCTGTGTGCATCACCTGTACCAGATGATCTGTTTCATTCCAATGACTGGATTTGGTTGTTTGGAAAAGTTAGTTGCAGTTTCCAGTTTTTCAGAAGAGGAAAATACCAGGAGACAGAGGGAGGAGTGATGTTACACTGATTCTTTCTCCAGCATTGTCTACAAGTTCCTGTGCTTCATATTGGCACAACACTACAGAAGGATTATTGAGGTCCATTTTACAACAACCTGTGGGAAAAGGGATATTTGAAAAATTTTAGTCCACAAATAGGAAAAAGATTAAGAACCATAAAGAATTGTCAATGAGAACTGTCATAATATGTTCAAGTACAATGAATAAAACATCCATAATGCGGTTTTCTTATTATTATCCCAAATTTGTGCTTTGTGATACCACTGTTAAATTTATAGAAAATTTTAAGTAGCACACTTGTAAGATATTTCAGATTTTGTTTTGAATAAGGTCCTAATTTACAATATCTATTATGGGTCACTGATAGGAGGAATGGTCTGATTACTAATTCGGGGTCCTGAGGTGGGTAAATGGATGCTAACCATCTTCTAAATACTTGTGTTATGGTTCAAGTCAGAAACTCCGAAGTGTTTTATGAAGTCCGCCTGGATCATGAGGTTTGCATCTTAAATTTGGCTAGGATAAGCATGATAGGTTTCACTTCAGGTATGATTCAAATGACCCACTAGGAAGCTGTTATCAAACAAAGTTTATCTAAGAATATAGTTAACATGTATAGTAAGAATATTAGCAATACTATCAATTACAAACAACACCAAAACAACCATGATAATGTATAACCCTTAAAGAATATAGGAGCTGTCCCAATCAAATATAGGAGCTGCCCCAATCCCATAAACAAGACCCTTCAAACAGGTTTAATACAGGTTTTAATACTTATGCTCTCGTGATACTGGAATTGAGTCCTTTGGATGAAGTCTGCAGTTCTCTGACGAGAACAATTTGAAGTTAGAACAGCTTCCCAAAACACCGGGGACTCTAGGCAAGCCACCAACAGCAGAGTCCCCCCTTCAGAAAGGCAAGACCTTGCTTTCAGATGACCAGCAGAATTTCCAATAGCAGGGGGAGAGAGAAAGAGACTTCTTTTCAGCTTGATGCCCCGTCTAAAACTCAAACTAAACAGCAACTCAAACTGAAAACGAAAGAGTTCCTGTCACCTGACTGACCTTCCAATCAGTTTTCCTCCTAACAATGCAGGACCATAAAACATCCCAGTAAAAATAAACCCCATTTAAGCAGCAATAAAAAGACTCCTCCAGACAAACTGGCAACAATGACGTCAGCTAAGACTGTGAGCTGCAGACAGCATGATTTTTCTAAGAAAATCGCTTTAAGGTACACTAATGTCACACTTGGGACTGACTTTTTTAGCTTGGGTCTCAAACAGTACTTTTGTGAGTTGAGGTCCTGTAAGAGGAGATCTAATATGGTGGCCTTGAAAGCTATGGAGGAATAAATGCTTTTAAATGGAATCTGTGCTACAATGTGAAGATTGTAAATATTTGGTGTTACGCAGATAGGAAGAAGCATGCTACACTGAAAATACCGTTTGTGTTAACTATAATTTCCATTCGGCAGGAATGCAAAAAAACAAATTCAGTGATAGTCAAAAGCTACTACTGGAAATAATATACAAAAGATAAATTAACATTGCCTTTGACACAGTTACCAAGTCTTCCTCCTCCACTGCCCATCCACTGTCACCCAGCTGGGTGGGACTGCTCTCACCCCATTCCATTCTTGATCTAATCATAGCCAGGATAACAGTTGGAATGGTTTCTTTTCCTGCTCCTGCATTGTTACCTCTGGTGATGCCCAAGAATTATTCCTTACCCTTCCTATTTCTTATCTATATGTTGCCTGCATGTAGATGAGAAATGATTCAAATGCCCAGTGTTGATTTATGTATCATATCTAGCTCCACCACACCACCACCACCTGGCTCATCTCTTGCAGTGTTGCTAAATTATCAGACTGCATAGACAACAGGCCTGCCATAGTAAATGCCAATCTCACCCCCTGAGCACTGCTGGCCACAGCTCTGGATTGCTGTTAGCACCACCAGCAGCAGTGATAGCTGATGGTAAGGCACCCTCCAGAACCCCTGGGACCAGCACGGGACACAGGCCACTGGTGAGCGAGGGCAGTTGCGGGGTTTGAAAGAAAGGGAGTTGGGTTGGCTCTCAACAGGACCCTCTTCCCGATAATGGGTCCCTCAATCAGGCACTGAGTGCCTTTCAACAGGATCTCTCCCAAGAGCCCGCAAAGGTTTGTTTTTCAGGCTCCCCGTGTGCCCCATCCAGTGCCGGATTTAGGCATAAGCAAAACAAGCTACAGCTTAGGGCCTCACAAAATTTCAGAAGGTCTACAATGAAGAGAACATTTAAGGGCGGATACCAGAAAAGAAAAAGAAAGCACCAGCTTGAAGAGCAACTCAAAAAATTACCAAAATCTATGAGAGAGATCAAGCCAGCCAAATGATAAATATGTAATCAGTAAATGCATTTATTTGAAAATAATTTGTATTTTTCACTTTAAATACCTTGCTGTTAAATAATTAAAAGGCATAATTATGTTTTCAATTTTTTTGTGGCGACCCAAGGTCCTGTTTTGGTACGCACCTTTGTGAGACCTTTTGGTGTAACTTTTTAACAAGGGGCCTCCAAGCTTTATATAGCTTAGGGCCTCACCAAGTCTAAATCCGGCACTGGCCCCATCCATCACTAGCTGAATACCAGCAGTGGCCGAATGAGGCCCTAAAGTGGCATCGGGACAGGAAAGCTAGCCCCAAACCTTCACCCCCTTGGACTTAATTGGGGCAGTGGTAGGGTCCCTACCTCACACCCTCCAGCCTGATTAAATGCACCCCCACCTACAAACTCACCTCAGGCAAGGCAATAAATTCTGCGCATCATGTGTTTGGTCTCATCCATCAATTGCCCTACTTGCTTATTTTGGGAAGATATTGGCCATTCAAATATTGCTTACAAAATATAAGTATCTTGGATATCTTTACAAGGACTGTTGCAGCATTTGCAAGTTTCTTAAAAATGCCAGTGGTACTTAAAATGTCATTTCCGTGGCACTTTCATTCATTGCTGGGAGGCTATATCATTTCAGTTTGTACATTTCACTCAGAAGAATAAAGGATTCACTGAAGTGTGAATTGCTCCTATTGTGGCTGGATTGAGTGGAGAGGGTTTATTCCCTGTCTGCATCATTGAAAGATAAACTAGCAGAATCTTTTCCTGCACTTTGACAAAGCATTTATTGTGATAAAAAAAAACGCTGAAGAAACACCGAGTTTTCTTCAAAAGCATTAGGAAAAATCCACCAAAGAAAAGCTGAGGTGAGGGAAATCTTGATCAAAGAGGTGGGTTTTTGAAAGGCTCTTAAATGAGGAGCTGGAAGTAGAGAGATAGATGAGGTGTTGAGCGCGAGATCTTGCTGTGCTGAATACACGGTGCACAGAGGCAGCTGAGGTGTCACTGAAATGGTGAAGAGGTTAGAGTTGGGTATCATTGGCATATAATGGTACACCAAATACACCAGTTGGCAAGGGGCAGCATTTAGATGAAGCGGACATCCTGGATGCATTCACATGCAGGGATGAAAGATGTTGTAGCTCTGATCACATATGAGAGAGTCAAGAGACATTCTCACCAAAATAAACATGGAGGAGAGGCACTGGCAAAGGAATACTGTATTCGACCATGTAAAAGAATGCAGAGAGCCTGAGGTGGGGTACTACATTACAGTCGTAGAGATCTGGGAGCGTGGGGGACTGTGTGCTGTGAGAGGGGTGGAACCTAATTGGTGTGATTCAAAATGCACAGTGGTTAGCACTGCCACCTCACAGCACCAGGGACCCAGGTTCAATTCCTGGCTTGGGTCACTATCTGTGCAGAGTCTGCACGTTCTCCCCATGTCTGTGTGGGTTTCCTCCGGGTGCTCTGGTTTCCTCCCACAGTCCGAAAGACGTGCTGGTTATGTGCATTGGCCATGCTAAATTCTCCCTCAGTGTGCCTGAACAGGCGCTGGATTGTGGTGACTAGGGGATTTTCACAGTAACTTCATTGCAGTGTAAATGTAAGCTTACTTGTGACATTCATAAATAAACTTTAAACTTTTAAACAAAAAGGAGATACAGGAGAGATGGACATGCATCTGAGGTGACAGCATTCAAAGACTTCAGAAAGAAAAGGGAACTATTGATTGTGAAATAGTAAATTGAAACTGTGAATGAATGAAACAATGTCCCTTTTCCCGAGGGTGGAATTTTCTGTTTTTCTAACTATGCTGTTTTTGGCAGGAAAAGCGGTGAATATCCCACTGGCTCTGCTGACAGCTTTTCTCACCATATTTTTCTAAACTTACTTAAAAGAATTGCTGGAGGTGGGTCCCACACCAGAGCCCAACCCACCAGCAACCTCAGTCTCCAAGAGAAATAAAACAGAAATAAAAATTACAAAGGATTCACCACCACCCACCCACAAGGAGACCCTGTCCCACGCACACGGGAATGCTCCCCCCCATAGATACAGGGATCCACCCCCCATGGACCTCCCCAAAAGGAAGCCCCCCCCCACCCACCCCAGCACTGCCTCTTGGCACTGCCCTCCTACTGCCAGGGGGCAGTGTCCAGGGCAGTGCCAGGATTCTGCCTGGGTTCTACCTCTCCTCCCTGGGGGCTGTACTAACCTGTGCACCCCCGGCAGGGACCGTTCGCCAGGTTCCCGTTTATCAAAAGCTATTGGAAAACTTGCCAACGTGATGGTGGGAAATCCAAATGTGGGGGAGGTGAGAGTTCTAACAGAGTGGGGAAGCTCACTAATTATATTAAAATATATTTAAATGGAATTCCCGCTATAAAGAACAAAGAACAATACAGCACAGGAACAGGCCCTTCGGCCCTCCAAGCCCATGCCGCTCCCTGATCCAAACTAGACCATTCTTTTGTATCCCTCCATTCCCACTCCGTTCACATGGTTATCTAGATAAGTCTTAAACGTTCCCAGTGTGTCCGCCTCCACCACCTTGCCTGGCAGCGCATTCCAGGCCCCCACCACCCTCTGTGTAAAATATGTCCTTCTGATTTCTGTGTTAAACCTCCCCCCCCTTCACCTTGAACCTATGACCCCTCGTGAACGTCACCACCAACCTGGGGAAAAGCTTCCCACCGTTCACCCTATCTATGCCTTTCATAATTTTATACACCTCTATTAAGTCTCCCCTCATCCTCCGTCTTTCCAGGGAGAACAACCCCAGTTTACCCAATCTCTCCTCATAAGCCCCTCCATACCAGGCAACATCCTGGTAAACCTCCTCTGTACTCTCTCCAAAGCCTCCACGTCCTTCTGGTAGTGTGGCGACCAGAACTGGACGCAGTATTCCAAATGCGGCCGAACCAACGTTCTATACATCTGCAACATCAGACCCCAACTTTTATACTCTATGCCCCGACCTATAAAGGCAAGCATGCCATATGCCTTCTTCACCACCTTCTCCACCTGTGACGTCACCTTCAAGGATCTGTGGACTTGCACACCCAGGTCCCTCTGCGTATCTACACCCTTTATGGTTCTGCCATTTATCGTATAGCTCCTCCCTACATTATTTCTACCAAAGTGCATCACTTCGCATTTATCAGGATTGAACTCCATCTGCCATTTCTTTGCCCAAATTTCCAGCCTATCTATATCCTTCTGTAGCTTCTGACAATGCTCCTCACTATCTGCAAGTCCTGCCAATTTTGTGTCGTCCGCAAACTTACTGATCACCCCAGTTACACCTTCCAGATCGTTTATATAAATCACAAACAGCAGAAGTCCCAATACAGAGCCCTGCGGAACACCACTAGTCACAGGCCTCCAGCCGGAAAAAGACCCTTCCACTACCACCCTCTGTCTTCTGTGACCAAGCCAGTTCTCCACCCATCTAGCCACCTCCCCCTTTATCCCATGAGATCCAACCTTTTTCACCAGCCTATGTTATGTCATGGCAGGTTGGGGCAGGGACAGTCCAGCGAGGAAATCCTGTGGGCGTGAAAACCGTTTGAGAACTCCTACTGGATTTTCCTCACCATTCCCACCCCCCTGGAAACAGGGGCGGAAAGTCCCAGCCCTATTGAGTTCTTAATCAACATAAAGAATGAATACAAAGCCACTTCGTCTGTCGGATGGCAGGAACCCCAAATTAAATGAGTACAGGACAAAAACTTCAGCATCTGTCTCTCTCTTCCATATTAACAAATACATTTTGATCCCACGCACTGAGGTCTAATTTAGACTTTAGGAATTACTCAGCACGAGTCACCTCAAACATTGGTCACATAACAAAGCGGCATAAATAAGTGAAGTGAGTGGGCAAAACATTTGGTAGATGGAGTTTAACGTGGCAGAATGTGAACTTGTCCACTTTGGCAGCAAGAACTGAGAAGCATCATTTTACTGAAGTGGAGAGAGATGTCAGAACTCCTGAGGTAGAGTTGGATCTGGGTGTACATCAATCACAAAAGGTTACAGCAAGTAACAGGAAGGCAAGTTGGTGTTTATTGCAAAGGGAATGGAATGTAAAAGTCAGGATGCTTTGCTGCAGTTGTACAGGGCACAGGTGAGACCAGATCTAGATACTGGGCGGAATTTTACCGGCACGTCCACCCGAGGTTCACACAGTCCCGCCTGAGGCCAACGGAGAATGCCGGAATCGGGGCGGGCGTGCCGGTAAAAGTCCGGCCACTGGATGGGATTTTCTGGCCACGCCTGCCCCAAGATTGGAAATTCCCACCCAAGGTCAACGGACTTTTACATGGTCCACCAAATCTTTTGATAAGTCTGAAGACATAATTACTTGGTTCTGGTCACAAGGAGGTGTTATTACTACACCATTTGCTTATATTATTCCACTGCCAGGTACAGGATTAAACACCCAAAATGTAAATTACTATTTTAGCAGCGAGTGGGACAGGAAAATTCCACCCACTGCGTACAGTTTTGGTCTCCATATTTTAAAAAGGATATTATTGCATGAGAAGAATTCAGGGAAGGCTCACTTAACTGATTACTGGGGTGAGGATGGGTTACCTTAAGAGGAAAAAGTTGTACAGGTTGGGCCTGTACCCACTGGGGTTTAGTAGAACAATCTTATAAAGTTTATTTATTAGCCACAAGTAAGGCTTACATGAACACTGCAATGAAGTTACTGTGAAATTGCCCTAGTCGCCACACTCCAGCGCCTGTTCGGGTCAATGCACCTAACCAGCACGTCGTTCGGACTGTGGGAAGAAACTGGAGCACCCGAGGAAACCCACGCAGACACGGAGAGAATGTGCAAACTCCACACAGACAGTGATCCAAGCCAGGAATCGAACCCGGGTCCCTAGCACTGTGAGGCAGCAGTGCTAACCACTGTGCCACCATGCTGCCCTTAGTTTATGGAAACATAAAGACCCTGAATAGACTTGACATTGTGAATTCTGAAAGGATCCTTTCCCCTGTTGGAAATATCAGAACTTGGGGACACAGTTCAAAAATAAGGGGGGGTCTCCCATTTAAAACCAAGACGAGGAGAACTTTTTTTCTCTCAGAGGATCATTAATGTGTGGAACTCTCTTCCCCAGAGAGTTGTAGGGGCAAGGTCGTTGAATATTTTTAAGGCAGCGGTAGATAGATTCTGAACTAACAAGCGATTCAAAGAGTATTGGGGGTGAGGCATTAAGGCCACAACCATATTAGCCATGACCTTATTGGATGGTGGAGCAGACTCAGGGCCGGAAGGCCTACTTCAGTTCTTACTTCATATGTTTGTAAACAAGGTAAAGCAATATCGTACATCCATCTTGAACTATGCTTGACCAGGGAATGTCTCGCTGACATTGGATCCAAAATATGGGGAATTAACCCATTTCAGGTGCCATTGTCTTCAAAGATGAATTAGAAATGTGTCAGCAATGCAATGTGCATTCTAAAGGGGATCTATTTCCATTAAAAACTTCAGCAGAGGGAGGAATAGAGCCAGAACAGCTAAGTTTTATTTCTTTCTTGCCACTCCCATGTTAAAAATTTATAAATGGACAAAGCAATTTTTTAAAGGATTCTGTCACTTCTTCACACATTTTCTACCATCATTTTCTATTAGCACTGTTGCCTCACAGCGCCAGGGACCCAGGTTCAATTCCAGCCTCGGGTGACTGTGCAAATTTCACACATCCATCCTGTGTCTGCATGAGTTTCCTCCGGCTGCCCTGGTTTCCTCCCACAGTCCAAAGATGTGCAAGTTAGGTGGATTAGCCATAGTAAAAGCGTGGGGTTACGGAGATTGGGTGGGCAGGAGAGGGTGTGTGCTGGCTGAGTAAAATGCTCTTTTGGACTCGATGGGTTGAAGGGCCCCCCTCTGCATTGTTGGGATTCTATGGTCGCTGATTAATCATCTTTAATATGCAATAAGCCTGTTCTCCTAACCATCCTGACTTGAGCTTTTTAAAGAAATCACTTAATTGTTACATAAATAGTAAGAATGGACTTTGCTCAGGGAAGCAAGAAAGAATTTTTCATTCAACATCCTACAATAAAGGAAAAATATTTGAAATCTGCCTTCCAAATGAACAGAACAGCTCAAAATACTGTCCCTAAAATGAATTAATGGCTAATATGAGAGATTAAATGAAAATAAAATGGCATTTAGAATTAGCATGGTTAATAAAACATGAGTCAAGAACAGATGGGGCAAGAGCAACAGAGTCAAGACAACCATTCATTGAAAGGAAAGCGACTTCATTCTTACAAAACACCAAAACCCACATTCAGCTTTTCCTCACCTGTTCTCCTCGACTTTGTGTTAAAAGTTAAAAAAGAGTTTACACAAACCTGGGTTTTATAATAAGCCATTAAAAAATATCTAAATGTGAGGCATTCAATTCTTTATTATGTGCAATAGATTTTTTTCCCCGTGTAAAATGGAACTATGAATGATACAGACAGCGTCCTGGATTATGCAGGTTAGTCAGATACACACAGCAACATTAGATTACATTTTACTCTGTGCTTCTGACTGATCTGCCTTCTACATGTAACGCTAACATGAACTTCAATCAGAAGTGTTCATGTCCAAAGTGCTTTGCTGAGTGCATACTACCCTTTCTGTATTGTCCAAATCATATTTTGTCAAATTGACAGACGCAATTTTGGTTTCAAATAAACACAAAACGTAGAAGCTCTGCACAGTATCCTCGCAAAGCGGTGCAGTGGTGTGAAATAAACTTCACGATCACAACTCACTGAAGAACTGAATTTCAGAAATTTATTACAGTGAGTGGGTGGGATTTATTTCAGTTTAGCATTTCAGTTCAAAAGTTTAATTCACGGAGTTTAATTTTCCTCTGCTGCTTTTGACTTATTATCATAGAAACCCTACAGTGCAGAAAGAGGCCATTTGGCCCATCGAGTCTGCACCAACCACAATCCCACCCAGGCCCTACCCCCATATCCCTACATATTTACCCACTAATCCCTCTAACCTATGCATCTCAGGACACTAAGGGGCAATTTTAGCATGGCCAATCAACCTAACCCGCACATCTTTGGACTGTGGGAGGAAACCCACGCAAACACGGGGAGAATGTGCAAACTCCACACAGACAGTGACCCAAGACGGGAATCGAACCCAGGTCCCTGGAGCTGTGAAGCAGCAGTGCTAACCACTGTGCTACCGTGCCGCCCCATTATTCTTTAATGCAATTGCATTAAATTCTGCCCATGGTATTATTTCTTTGCAGTCTGTTATTTTAAATGTGTTACAAGTTTGGTTTACAAGGTTATTTTAGATATAAATTAGCACTGCTGCCTCACAGCAAGAGGGATCCAGGTTCAAAACCGACCTCAGGTGGCTGAGTTTGTGGAGTTTGCACGTTCTCCCGGTGTCTGCGTGGGTTTTCTCCGGATGCTCCGGTTTCCTCCCACAGTCCAAACATGAGCGGGTTAGATGAATTGGCCATACTAAATTGCCCCTTAGTGTCAGGGGAATTAGCAGGGTAAATACATGGGGTTATGGGGATAGAGCCTGGCTGGGATTGTTGTCAGTACAGGCTCGATGGGCCGAATGACCTCCTTCTGCATTGTAGGGATTCTATGATTCTATCAGATACGGTGTTCTGAGTGATTTACATTTTGGGTGTTTTGTCCAATATCTGATAGTGGAATAATATAAGCAAGGGGTGTAGGAATAATATCTCCTTATGGTCTGAACCAAGTCCTTATGTCTTCACTTATCAAAAGTGACCCATGTAAAGCATTTGATGAGTTGAGTCCCAATTCAAATTGCTAAACTTTATTTCACAGGGCATAAATGTACACAGCAAGTGATAACTGGATGAAGTTACTTCAGCTAGGACAAGTTCAAACAAAATAACCACACTATATTTCCCCACATCTGTGTGTTGCCTTACTTAAAATGACTCATAATTATCCACCTAAGTGCTAAATTTCTACGCCTGGACAGAGTTTGTCTTTGATATTTTCCATTTTAAAAAATGGACATGCAGCATTTGCTGGACCACCTGTCACTCAGTCTTTGTCTCGAATCACCCTAAATTCATGGCCTTAAAAGATTAGACTTTCTAATGGAGTGGACGTGAGGTGGTCATTGATTTAAACACAGCTCACAAATTGCATACTTTTAACTGTCTACGGGGAAATAACATCAACTTTTAGTTCACCAAATCCCTACAGTGCAGAAGGAGGCCATTCGACCTATCAAGCCCGCACTGACAATAATCCCATCCAGGTTCTATCCCAGTAACGTATTTACGTTGCTAATCTCCCTGACACAAAGAGGCAATTTAGTATGGCTAATATGCCTAACCTGCACATCTTTGGACTGTGGGAGGAAACTGGAGCACCCGGAGGAAACCCACACAGACACAGGGAGAATGTGCAAACTCCACACAGACAGTGACCCGAGGCCGGAATTGAACCCAGGTCTCTGGTGCTGTGAGGCAGCAGTGCTAACCACTGTGCCACCGCCCATTCATTAACATTTTGACCATCTACCTTCCCTGCGCATATTTACAAAAAAAAACTATAAAAACCCAACATTTAAAGTTTAAATTTTTTTTCCATATCCTTTCTATGGATGAAAAGGTCAAAAGAAAATCCCAAAAATGTGACAATGGATTAATTACTGTTAATGCAGAGGAGCCAAAAATCTCACAAGAACACTTTAACACTGTGCTAAAAGGTAGAGGGAAAGTTGCACTGCGACCAAACACTCTGTGAAATGTTGACATGTTGAGCATTAACAGTGCTGCATTGTGTAAACATCACTTCAAAAGTAGTTTGCATACCTATAGGTGCCTAGCAACCATACATGGCAACCTAGAAAACTAACAAAGACTAACCAAATGTTAAAAAGGGAAAGTTGATTTAACTTTCCAAAATAAAAGGTGACAGCTCAAAACAAAAATTACTTCTGGCACACGGAGACACGCAGTTAGATTGAAAGATTTCTCATCATTTAAGCTGCAGATCCTCGATTTCAGTGGGCAAAAATAGAATTTGCAGTATTGTTTTTATTCATTTATGGGATGAGAGTTTCGCTGGGCCAGCACTTATTGCCCGTCCTGAACTGCCCTCCACTTCCGAGGACAGTTGAGAGTTAACCACATCACCTTGGATCTGGAGACTCATGTAGGCCAGACCAAAAGTTTATTTATTAGTCACAATAGGCTTACATTCACACTGCAATGAAGTTGCTGTGAAAATCCTCCAGTCGCTACACTCCTGCGCCTGTTCGGGTACGCTGAGGGACAATTTAGCATGGCCAATTCACCCAACCCGCACATCTTTGGACTGTGGGAGGAAACCGGAACATCTGGAGGAAACCCACGCAGACATGGGGAGAACGTGCAAACTCCACACAGACAGTGACCCAAGCCGGGAATTGAAGCCAGGTCCCTGGCGCTGTGAAGCAGCATCGCTAACCACTGCGCCACCGTGCCGTCCTCAGGTAAGGACAGCAGATTTCCTTCCCCCTAAAGGACATTGGTAAACCAGATGGGTTTTTCCGACAATTGTTTCATGGTCATCATCAGACTTCTAACTCAAGATTTTTATTGAATTCAAATTTCACCATCTGCCATGGCGGGATTTGAACCCGGGTGCTCAGATCTTGATTTGGCTCTCTGGACTACTAGTCCAGTGACAGTACCACTACGCCACTCCCTCCCCTAATTAGGAAATTAGGCATCAAGGGATGATGAAACTGCTGATGAAGCAAGACTCATTTCTCAGGAGGAGAGTTAGTCGGCAGTTTAATGTGTATAAATTTCAGTATAGTTTTTAATTAGACCTAAAGATCATTATCATTCCAATCACACATATTTTCTTTCCAATTTGGCAATTCTGCAAGTGAAATGACAGGAAGGTTCAAATAAGGTCAGTTGACGTATTCATACCCAGGACATCATCCTTATCACAAAAATGTGGCAAAATCCACTTGAAGGAAATAAGACTTCATTTGGCCAAGAAAGTCTGAGAAAATGGTACTTTAAATTATATTTTAGCAGCTCTTGTATTTTACATCATTTATTTTGAGGCACAAACGTTCCAGCACAATGTCCATTCTCTGAACGATGGCCTACTGGTAGTATTGCTAGACTATTATCCAGAAATTCAGCTGATGTTCTGGGGACCCGGGTTCGAATCCCACCATAGCAGATGGTAGAATTTGAATTCAATAGACAATATCTGGAATTAAGAATCTACCGATGACCATTGTCGATTGTCAGAAAAACCCATCTGGTTCACTAATGTCCTTTAGGGAAGGAAATCTGCCGTCCTTACCTGGTCTGGTCTAACATGTGACGATGTGGAGATGCTGGCATTGGACTGGGGTAAACACAGTAAGAGTTTTAACAACACCAGGTTAAAGTCCAACAGGTTTATTTGGTAGTAAATACCATTAGCTTTTGGAGCGTTGCTCCTTCATCAGATGGAGTGGATATCTGCTCTCAAACAGGGCATACAGAGACACAAAATCAAGTTACAGAATACTGATTAGAATGCGAATCTCTACAATCCACCAGGTCTTAAAGATACAGACAATGTGAGTGGAGGGAGCATTAATTAAGCACAGGTTAAAGAGATGTGTATTGTGGTCTCTGTATGCCCTGTTTGAGAGCAGATATCCACTTCATCTGACGAAGGAGCAGTGCTCCGAAAGCTAATGGCATTTGCTACCAAATAAACCTGTTGGACTTTAACCTGGCGTTGTTAAAACTCTTACTAACATGTAACTCCAGAGCCAGAGCAATGTGGTTGACTATGAACTGCCCTTGGGCAACTAGGGATGGGGAATAAATGCTGGCGAGATAACGACGCCCATTTCTCACGAATGAATAAAAAATAAATAAATAAAGTGTGTACTACGAAATGACATGGTCAAAATCAACAAGAAGTCAAGTGCTAAGCCATACCTGGGCAGTCACATTCTGCAACCACGTCAAAGGCTTTACTCAGTGGTCTCAGTAAATGGTAGAGTACAGGCAGCTCTTTCTTCCTTACTCTGGGTGCTTTCTGGGGGACTTGGCTGAAGGGGGATGGAAAAGCTCCGACTCTGCTTGCTTGACTTTGTGAATCTCTTCAGTTCATTCGCAAAAGAAAGGCCTTTCTTCTTCTCCTGTGCGGCCTGCCAACACATTCCAGAATTTATTGATCAGAGCGAGGCATTGGGAACAGCACGGGGAAGAAATTAGTCATTATAAATATACACTGCGACATCTGGAGGAGGTCAACGGTTGTGTTATTTAAATAAAAAGTTAACGCAGAATTCTTTTTAGTATTTTTGGCATGAAAACAAAGGAACAATAGTTATCCAGACTGTATTGCAGATGGTACCATTTTTAAATTATCTTAAAAGTTATCGAATGGGATTTAGAATATTGCAGTTTATTGGGAAATTATTACACATAATGCTGAACATATGTAATGTCCTCTCTATTTTTGTGATATGCGTAATCCTTCTGTATATTCTGAAACAAAAATTCTCTTTCTAGGCTCTTCTGTTTTATTTTACAGTGTTTTTGTTCCTTTGCCATTAATCTAAGCTAAGCTGCCACTTCCACCCTCCTTGCCTAGATCCTTAATGAAGGGAGCGCTGACAATTTAAAAACTTAGCAGCAAAACACACACATTTTCAAATTTGGATTTTCTCAGGGTTTGGTTGCTGCTGGCAAGGCGACAATTATCGCCCATCAGAAGGTAGTGATGGACCTTCTTCTTGAACTTGCTACAGCCTTTGTACAAGTCATGCCCCACACGGTAATGTTGGGGTGGGTTTCTAGGATCTCTTCCCTACAACAGAAGGGGCAGTAACGTACTGATCATGCTGAGCTATTGGATAACGATATAGAAATTTTATTAAACAATTTTTTTACTCCATCGTTAAAGTTACAAAGCCAATGCTCAGGGTGGACCGGGCAAACCCAAATCTATTCCTTGCTTGCTACAAAAACCAAATTCAAAATCCAACTGAATCCAATTCATGGCCTCCATAAGAGAGACAAACAAGATCCAAGCTGACAAGATAAGGCATTCCATCCCATCCTGGGCTTGATCTTAGCCAAAAGGTCGAGAAGGGATATTTGCAAATTAAATATAAACTGGAGAATGTTACATATGTAAACTTGAACGTGAAGTACAAAATGGTGGCTAGTCATGGTCAAGGGGTGAGATTTTCCAGGCCTCCCCACCCCGTGGTGTAATTTTCGACAGCGGAGGCGGCCTGTCATTGGCCGGTGGTGGGATCTTTTGGTCCTGCTGATGTCCACAGGGTTTTGCATGCCCTGCACCCTCCGTCGCTGGGGAGTGCACCATGGTGGGTTGCTATTGGCGGGACTGGAAGATCCCCAAGATCTTTCAAAACTTTGTGTATGTAACAAAGTGTCGACTGTGGTCAAGTGGTAGCAATCACCTTTGAGTCAGAAGGTTCTGGGCTCATAATCACACTCCAGGGACTTGAGCTCATATCCCAAGTTGGCATTTCAGTCCAGTACTGCACTGTTCAATCATCTGCCTTTTGGAAAAGATCCCACAGACCTGAGGAATTGCCCTGCCACCCTGAACAACACCTATCCCTCACCCAGCACCCAAAACACGATGTGACCATTTATTTCACAGTTGTCTGTGGGAACGTGTTGTGTCCAGATAGGTTGTTGAGCCTTCCACATCACAGCAACAACAATATGATAATATTTCATTGGTTGTGAGGCAATGACCCCGCTAGGCATCAAGTATCGGTGGTTCCTTACCTGCACTTGTTCTTTCAGTTTGAGGATGAATTTTCCTGCACCTTTCCAGCCACTCTGAGCTACAAACACACTCTCGTGCTCGGAAAGGATCCGGAGAGCAGGCTTCGCCATCGAGGATTTCTTGTTCAGCGGTTCCTTGATGACCTCTTCCACAAGGACATAGTCACTGGGGTTGGGGTTGTTCAGGATGCTGTAGGAATATTTGGCTTTACTTAATGCCTGCAAGAGCAAATCAAAACAAACTCTGTGTAATTGTAACACTGAATAAATATTCCTTGTTGTTAGCATGCTCAGTCTAAACAGATTCGACCACAGTCTCCAGTCCTGACTGTATCTAGTGTAAGCATAGTATACATCGTCCCCTAGCACCACTCCAACCGTGCCCAGTGTTGCTATTAAACCCGACATGATAATGTTCAACTTACTTCAAACTGAAGATAAAGATGAAGAAGTGAGTTAAAGGAATGTTCCTCAGGCACTCTCTAGTTGGCAGTCCCAGCACATTATCTTTTAAGAGTAACCCTACCACGTGCACCTCTGTGCTGTACATTAATTTACCACCAGTCAACATTCCTAATATTGAATTTTACTGCTAATAAGAACATAAGAACTAGGGGCAGGAATAGGCCATCTGGCCCCTCGCGCCTGCTCCACCATTCAATAAGATCATGGCTGATCTTTTTGTGGACTCAGCTCCACTTACCCGACCGTTCACCATAACCCTTAATTCCTTTACTGTTCAAAAATCTATCTATCCTTGCCTTGAAAATCTAATCTACCCATGACGGGGAGGTGATGGTCTAGTGGTATTACCACGAGACTATTAATCCAGAAACTCAGCTAATGTTCTGGGTTCAAATCCCGCCACGGTGGAATTTGAATTCAATAAAAAATATCTGGAATTAAGAATCTACTGATGACCATGAAACCATTGTCGATTGTCGGAAAAACCCATCTGATTCACTAATGTCCTTTATGGAAGGAAATCTGCCGTCCTTACCCGGTCTGGCCTACATGTGACTCCAGAGCCACAGCAATGTGGTTGATTCTCATCTGCCCTCCAAGGGCAACTAGGGATGGGCAATAAATGCTGGTCAGCCAGCAATGCCCATGTCCCACGAATGAATAGAAAAATATACTTCAAAACAGTTGGGCTGAATTTTAACGGATAAATACAAGCTAGTTTAATTGGTTGAAGGGGTGTAACCTCCATGGGATGGCTATCACTTTCCAGGTGGCTAATCGGATTGCCACTTTGCTCTTTAATATGGAGCTGCATATTTCCTGCCCAGACATCCATCCCAGGCCTCAGGTCCTGTGAGAGAGGTGCCATGTACCTGGTCCCTGGGGGCCATGGCATCGGAAAAAGGTGCCTTTAAACAAGGAAGTTTAAAGGGGTCCAGGGTTGGATGATCAGGGTGGCCGGGGTGTCAGGGGTGGGGAGGGTAGGCAATGTAGTGCAGGAGCAGCTGGAGGTGGGGGAGGCGGCTGTATGGTCGTCAGGGGGGTTGGGTGGGTGGTCAGGGGGGGTGGAGGGGGGAGGTCAGAAGGGTAGTCAGGGGGTTGGGTGGGTGGTCGGGTTGGGTGGGTGGTTGGGGGGTCAGAAGGGTAGTCAGGGGGTTGGGTGGGTGGTCGGGGGGGGTGCGATGGGGAGGTAATCAGGGGCCTAGTCCCAGGACAGTACTGACTTCCCTAAAGCAGCTAACAGTCCAAGGAGCATTATTTGGATGGAGACGGGACATCTGCCCCTCACTCGGGGAATGGGGGGGGGGGGGGGGGGGTGGTGGTGGTGTGTGCGAGGAGAGAGAGGAGGACGTCCACCTCAGAGAGCTGATTGGCCCAGCTTTAGTCGCAACAGGGCAGCAGGGGTCGGGACTGGGACTAAAAACAGGCCCCAGATTGAACATCGCAGAATCCAGCAGCAGGTGAGTGCGGGCGGTCTCACATTGGGAAGGAGAGGTGAGGCCCAGAGAGGTGAGGTGGGGGGGGGGGGGGGGGTGCAGGGATCTTGACGGAGAGGCCAGATTGGGAGGCAGGTTTGGAACTGGGGCACCTTATGTGGAAAGGCCATTGAAGGAGGCACACCAGACCACACCCTTCCTGTCAGCCTCCAGCAGGGCAATTTCCGCAACTCCTCCCACTTGCCCCAAAATTGAGGTGGAGAGGGAAACAACTCGAGTGGTCATTAACCAGTTCTGGTCGCCACACTACCAGAAGGACGTGGAGGCTTTGGAGAGAGTACAGAGGAGGTTTACCAGGATGTTGCCTGGTATGGAGGGGCTTGGTTATGAGGAGAGATTGGGGAAACTGGGGTTGTTCTCCTTGGAAAGACGGAGGATGAGGGGAGACTTAATAGAGGTGTATAAAATTATGAAAGGCATAGATAGGGTGAACGGTGGGAAGCTTTTCCCCGGGTCGGTGGTGACGTTCACGAGGGGTCATAGGTTCAAGGTGAAGGGGGGGAGATTTAACACAGATATCAGAAGGACATATTTCACACAGAGGGTCGTGGGGGCCTGGAATGTGTTGCCGGGCAAGGTGGTGGAGGCGGACACACTGGGAACGTTTAAGACTTATCTAGACAGCTATATGAACGGAGTGGGAATGGAGGGATACAAAAGAGTGGTCTAGTTTGGACCAGGGAGCGGCGCGGGCTAATTGTTCCTGGTTTCTCGTTTCAAGGCTTCATTCTACGATCATCTTGCTGGTGCCAGTACAGAGTGAGACTGCGGATAGTTGGGAACCTGTCTCGGGGGCAGGGAATTCATATGGTGTTCGTGGAAGTGGAAATGACTAGGGTTGGGAAGCATTTTCCGATCGGGGCCATTGTGATCTCCTGGACTCGTTTCGATCGCCTCAGGGGGTCGGAGAGGAATTTCCCAGATTTTTTTTTCCCCATATTGGCCCTGGGGTTTTTCACTCTGGGTTTTCGCCTCTCCCTGGAGATCACATGGTCTGGAACGGGGGGGTGGGGGTAAGTTAATAGGTTGTAATGAACAAAGCATCATAGCTGTGAGGGACAGCTCGGTGGATAGGATATTGGTATGTAGATAGGCTGGAAAATTGGGCGGGGATCCTGGATTCAGGATTCAATCCTGGACCGGGGAGCGGCGCGGGCTTGGAGGGCAGAAGGGCCTGTTCCTGTGCTGTATTGTTCTTTGTTCTTTGTTCTTTGAACTGCCCACTTTAAGGCCTCAATTGGGCGGCAGGAGTGGGCAGGCCAGCCTAGGCCTCACTTACCTCACCATAAAATTACAGACAGGTGGGGGTGGCGGGGAAGGGCAGGCCAGTCATTTTATGGGCCACTAACCCCTGCACCACCTGCAAAACCATTGGCGGGGGGTGTGTAACATTCTGCCCCGCATCGAGTCTGTAAATTAGCAGCTTACTGAGGATTAGTCACAGATACAGATTTAGATCACAACAGCACAGCAACAGTAACTTATTTTTATGTAGCATCTTTTATTTAATAAATAGCCCCCAGGTCCCGTGGGAGCTTTATAATACAAATGATAAGACTGAGTCACATAAGGGAATGTTTAGTCATCTAAACAAAAGCAAAGAGTTAGGTTTCAAGGACTGTCCTTTTGGGAAGGAAGGGCGGAACAGAGGGAGAGAATTCCAGAGCGAAGGCCCAGCCGCCAGTGAGGGAGCGATTAAAATTGCAGATGCTCAGGGGGCCTGAATGAGATAAGAACAGATACCTGAGGGTCAGTGGCTGGACGCAGGGGGGGGGAGACACCAAAAGTCAATCAAAGTCAACAGCCAGGGGGTGGCATGGTGGTTAGCACTGCTGCCTCACAGTGCCAGGGACCCGGGTTCAATTCCCATCTTGGGTCACTGTCTGTGTGGAGTTTGCACATTCTCCCCGTGTCTGCGTGGGTTTCCTCCGGGCGTTCCCACAGTCTAAAGGTGCGGTGGGTTAGGTAGATTGGCCATGTTAAATTGCCCCTCAGTGTCAGGGGCCTAGCAAGGGTACATATGTGGGGTTACGGGGATGGGGCCGGGGTGGGATTGTGGTCGGTGCAGACTCGATGGGCCAAATGGCCGCCTTCTGCACTGTAGGGATTCTATGAAGCAGAGGGGCCGATGGGTGAATGGAATCTGGTGCGAATGGAACAGGAAGCAGAGTTTTGGATGACCTCAAGTTTACGGAGAATGTGGGAGGTCAGCCAGGAATGTTCAAGTCCGACGGAAGGGATGAGGGTTTCAGCAGCCGATGAGCTGAGACAGGGGTGTACTGGGCAATGTTATGGAGGTGGGAATAAGTAGTCTAATAATGACACAAATATATTGCCAGAAGCTCATCTTGGGGTCAAATATGACAGCAAAGTTGCAAACAGACCAGCGTAGCCAGGGATTGCTGGCATATACCTAGAACTCACCCTGACCCATCTTTATTCTTTGTATAACTTGACCAACCTGCAGGATGATGTCTTGGGCTGTGCTGTACTTTGAAGCCCTGATGACTGTACGCGGCTGTTCTGGGGAGACATCATGCACCTGAACCAAGAAGCTATCGCCCTCTGTGGGAGCGCTGTTGTAACTCACATCATCATGGTCCTCATTCATGGTGTTCCTCAGATTCAGCTCCTGCAACAGATGTTGAACATCAGCCGACACATTCCTACTCCGGCAAGTTTAGAATTATTCACCAGCACTCTGTCCCCTCTCAGTTTCAAAACGCAAATGAAGAAATGCCAGCAATCCATATTCTCAACCAAAGAGTGGACAGTTTCCATAGCAACTCTCATCGAAAATATACAGAACTGGTTTCCAGCAGGTCCAAGTTCCATTTTGTTTTCTTTAAATAGCTTTGGCTTTCGGGTCTAATTCATTCTGAGCTAAAAGTGTGAGTGTGAGCGAGCGTGAGAGAGAGAGCGAGCGTGAGAGAGAGCGAGCGTGAGTGAGAGAGAGAGAGAGAGAGCGAGCGTGAGAGAGAGAGAGAGAGAGCGAGCATGAGAGAGAGAGAGAGAGAGAGAGAGAGAGCGTGAGAGAGAGAGAGAGAGCGTGTGAGAGAGAGAGAGCGAGTGTGAGAGAGAGCGAGCGTGAGAGAGAGAGCGAGCGTGAGAGAGCGTGAGAGAGAGAGAGCGAGCGTGAGAGAGAGAGCAAGCGTGAGAGAGAGAGAGAGCGAGTGTGAGAGAGAGAGAGCGAGCGTGAGAGAGAGAGAGCGAGCGTGAGAGAGAGAGAGCGAGCGTGAGAGAGAGAGAGCGAGCGTGAGAGAGAGAGAGCGAGCGTGAGAGAGAGAGAGCGACCGTGAGAGAGAGAGAGAGAGCGAGCGTGAGAGAGAGAGAGAGCGAGCGAGCGTGAGAGAGAGAGAGAGAGAGCGTGAGAGAGAGAGAGAGAGAGCGTGAGAGAGAGAGAGCGTGAGAGAGGGAGAGAGAGCGTGAGAGAGAGAGAGCGAGCGTGAGAGAGAGAGAGAGAGCGAGCGTGAGAGAGAGCGAGCGTGAGAGAGAGAGAGCGAGCTTGAGAGAGAGAGAGCGAGCTTGAGAGAGAGAGCGAGCGTGAGAGAGAGAGCGAGCGTGAGAGAGAGAGAGCGAGCTTGAGAGAGAGAGCGAGCGTGAGAGAGAGAGCGAGCGTGAGAGAGAGAGCGAGCGTGAGAGAGAGAGCGAGCTTGAGAGAGAGCGAGCTTGAGAGAGAGCGAGCTTGAGAGAGAGAGCGAGCGTGAGAGAGAGAGAGCGTGAGAGAGAGAGAGCGAGCGTGAGAGAGAGAGAGCGTGAGAGAGAGAGAGAGCGTGAGAGAGAGAGAGCGAGTGTGAGAGAGAGAGAGCGAGCGTGAGAGAGAGAGAGCGAGCGTGAGAGAGAGAGAGAGAGCGTGAGAGAGAGAGAGAGAGCGTGAGAGAGAGAGCGAGCGTGAGAGAGAGAGAGTGAGCGTGAGAGCGAGCGAGCGTGAGACAGAGAGAGCGTGAGAGAGAAAGAGAGCGAGCGTGAGAGAGAGAGAGCGAGCGTGAGAGAGAGAGAGCGAGCGTGAGAGAGAGAGAGAGCGAGCGTGAGAGAGAGAGAGAGAGCGAGCGTGAGAGAGAGAGAGCGAGTGTGAGAGAGAGAGCGAGCGTGAGAGTGAGCGTGAGAGAGAGAGAGAGCGAGCGTGAGAGAGAGAGAGAGCGAGCGTGAGAGAGAGAGAGCGAGCGTGAGAGAGAGCGAGCGTGAGAGAGAGAGAGAGCGTGAGAGAGAGAGCGAGCGTGAGAGAGAGAGAGCGAGCGTGAGAGAGAGAGAGCGAGCGTGAGAGAGAGAGAGCGAGCGTGAGAGAGAGAGCGAGCGTGAGAGAGAGAGCGAGCGTGAGAGAGAGCGAGCGTGAGAGAGAGCGAGCGTGAGAGAGAGCGAGCGTGAGAGAGAGCGAGCGTGAGAGAGAGTGAGCGTGAGAGAGAGAGCGAGCGAGCGTGAGAGAGAGAAAGCGAGTGAGCATGAGAGAGAGCGAGCGAGCGTGAGAGAGAGCGTGAGAGTGAGAGAGAGCGTGGGAGAGAGAGCGTGGGAGAGAGAGAGCGAGCGTGAGAGAGAGAGAGAGAGAGTGAGCGTGAGAGAGAGAGCGAGCGTGAGAGAGAGAGCGAGCGTGAGAGAGAGAGCGCGCGAGCGTGAGAGAGAGAGCGAGCGAGCGTGAGAGAGAGAGCGAGCGAGCGTGAGAGAGAGCGAGCGTGAGAGAGAGAGCGAGCGAGCGTGAGAGAGAGCGAGCGAGCGTGAGAGAGAGAGCGAGCGAGCGTGAGAGAGAGAGCGAGCGAGCGTGAGAGAGAGAGCGAGCGAGCGTGAGAGAGAGAGCGAGCGAGCGTGAGAGAGAGAGCGAGCGAGCGTGAGAGAGAGCGTGAGAGAGAGAGAGAGCGTGAGAGAGAGAGAGAGAGCGTGAGAGAGAGAGCGAGCGTGAGAGAGAGAGAGCGTGAGAGAGAGAGAGCGTGAGAGAGAGAGAGCGTGAGAGAGAGAGAGCGTGAGAGAGAGAGAGCGTGAGAGAGAGAGCGAGCGTGAGAGAGAGAGAGAGCGTGAGAGAGAGCGTGAGAGAGAGAGCGTGAGAGAGAGAGAGCGTGAGAGAGAGAGAGAGCGTGAGAGAGAGAGAGCGTGAGAGAGAGAGAGCGAGCGTGAGAGAGAGAGAGCGAGCGTGAGAGAGAGAGAGAGCGAGAGCGTGAGAGAGAGCGTGAGAGAGAGAGAGCGAGCGAGAGAGAGAGCGAGCGTGAGAGAGAGCGAGCGTGAGAGAGAGCGAGCGTGAGAGAGCGAGCGTGAGAGAGAGAGTGAGCGAGCGTGAGAGAGAGAGCGAGCGAGCGTGAGAGAGAGAGCGAGCGTGAGAGAGAGAGCGAGCGAGCGTGAGAGAGAGAGAGCGAGCGTGAGACAGAGAGAGAGCGAGCGTGAGACAGAGAGAGAGCGAGCGTGAGAGAGAGAAAGCGAGAGAGAGAGAGCGAGCGTGAGAGAGAGTGAGCGTGAGAGAGAGAAAGCGAGAGAGAGAGAGAGCGAGCGTGAGAGAGAACGTGAGAGAGAGCGTGAGAGGGAGTGTGTGAGTGCGTGCGTGCGTACGTACATATCAGGGTGCCCCTCATGAACTGAGTTATTGGTTTAGATTTTCAATCCGGGGTCAGGAAGCCAATACCCGGATCATTTCCGAATGCCAATCCTGCGATGCTATTTTAACATGGAATGCCGCTAATTTGGCCAGGAGTGAGCTTGGTGCCCGGTTAGTCACAGTGGGTGCTGCCTTGAGGCAGGAACTGGCTCTGGGTCGTGTAATGCTCAAAGGCAGATGGCAGCCATGACTGTAGACTGGAGCAGGCCCGAGAGCAGAGGGCCAATAGCCTCATGGGGCACCCATGTGGCCAAACAGTTAATCACGAGGTATTTGACCTGTGTTGCTGAAGCGATCGGGGCTTTGTGCCCCATTCTGAGCAGCTCAGGTTTTTGTGACACTCTAATTCAGCAGCAATATCAGGTTATAGTTCCCCGCAGCACCCCAGCCAGTGAACACTGATGTTGCAAAGACCGTTCACTCTCCCCTCTCGCCGCTTTGACTATCTACGTCTGTCTCACCCGGGGCCATTGACAAGTTCCTCAATGAGATTAATGGACAGTTAATTGGAAGTTTGCCACTCTCCCCACCTAAACCTCCCCCCTCCCAGACTCCATCTTCGTTTGGAAATGGTTGTGCATTCCGGAGGTGACAGAAGGTGCCATGCTCTCTGGGAAGGGGATGCTATTTTCAAAGTATTTGACCTCGCTCTGATGGGCATTTGAAAACCCGGTCCATTGTCTCTATTTTGTTGCACTGCCCCACCCACACACTAACTGCAGCCCAGAGGCTAGTTCCCTACATGACCTCTGTCAACACCACTCTGAACTTCATACAAGCGATGCTGAGGCTGGGTCACAATTCAAACAGAATATTTTTGTTTTGGCTTTCACTGCGGTCTCACAGCGCCAGGGACCCCGTTCAATTCCAGCGTTGGGTGACTGTGTGGAGTTTGTACATTCTCCCCGTATCTGTGTGGGTTTCCTCCGGGTGCTCCGGTTTCCTCCCACAGTCCAAAGATGTGCGGGTTAATCCTAAATTTCCCCTTAATGTCCCAATATGTGTGAGTGAGAGGGATTAGCCATGATAAATGTATGGGATTACGGGGATAGAGTGGAGGAAAGGGCCTGGGTAAGATACTCTGTCAGAGAGAATCGGTGCCAACTCGATGGGCCAAATGGCCTCCTTCTGCACTGTAGGGATTCTATGATTTTATTTGTGTTTCTGAAAAGCTATTTGACACGAGTATCTCCAATGGCCACAGCACGGTGCAACTCCAGTGAACTCAGCAAGGCTTTGCCCCTTTTTTACTACACTGGCTTCTGGAAAGCATATTAGTTCAAAGAGCCCAGTGCACCTGGCAAGCCAGGGAGAAGATAAGTGTCCAGGTAAGTGGATGGAATTTGGATGGTCAAGGGGTTGGGAGGAGGAAGGATTGGATCAGGTCAGGGTGGGGAGGGGGGGGGGGCGGAATTGAGTTGGGAGGAGAGGGTTGGATCGGGGCGGGGTCGGGTTGGTGGAGTGGGTTGAGAATGGGGTGGTCAAGGGTCCTCATTAAATATTACCTCAGGAAATAACTGGAACGTTTAAGGAGAATTCTAGAGGGCTGTGGCATTCCTTTGGGATTGCATGAAGTGAATTATTTTTGTAAATACATAGGAATACTTTGAGGGGGGGCTGTAAAACTTTGAACTGCTTTCATAGCATAAATAGTGAAAAACCACGGTACTTTTCTGCTTAATTCTTATATACAATGAAATATATTTTTGTTTGAAATTTTGTGATGAGGTTCTGGTGTGTGCATTTTTCTTTAAATGGTTCCTAACAGGATTGCAATAGTTGTTGCAGGAATTCCAACGTGTTCCATCCTTGGTACTGGCCCAGCATTCTGTGCCTCCAGGAACTGCAGCAAAGCGAAAAGGAGCAGGTGTACGTCTGGGGAAAACAGGAACTTACATTGTTGGGTGTAAGTGGGCTCACTCAGGAGGGAGATGTCAGAGGGAGATGTGTGTGGTTTGACTTTCAGAAAGGGCTATTTGTAATCTGGTCTCCTGGTTTCCAGATGGGAGAATAGCACTTAATGCAGTCACTGATGTCTGACGTTTAAGAGGTTATGTGAAAAACTGGATATTCAAAATGATCCAAAGAGTTAGGAGAGAAACCTCCAATGGATGTTTGTGAATTCAGAAGGGGTTGGGGACGCGGTTCCCCCTCCATGGTCAGGTCGAGGTATTGTAAAGTAGACACACTTAGAAAGGTCAGAATAATCAATAGCACGTTTCATAAAATGGTGAATGGGTAAGAAAAATTGGCATACCTCCTCTTTGGTTTTGAAGACAATTTTTCCAACAAATCCATCCTCTGGGAACCAACACTGTGGGATTTTCAGGATCTCCTCCTCTGGACTAATGACTCTCTGCAATGAGGGCTTCTTACATTCATTCTTGTCTTTAGAAACGGGAGTCTTCTCTTCCAGAAGGAAGTAGTCAGCAGCGTCTGCCTCGGAGCCACCCAAAATGCCTACAATCTGCAAGGATCAATCAGAGTCATTCAATCTCCAATTCCTCCTCAAGAATAATGGCTATCACTAAACACAAAAGCAACTTCAATCCAGTTTTGATTTTCAAGTGGACACTGCTGTAAACCAATGTTCAGTTTAGCTAGTTTCCTGTTTAAATGCTCCTTACAATACAAAACAGATACAGCCTGATAGTTTCAGTGAAACACACATGGCTCAGAAGTTCACAGAAACTGGTGTGTCCATGTTACTATAACTGTTCCAGTTCCTAAAAGCATTTGGGAAAATTGCATCGGTTGTATTCTGTTTAACAGACCATGTTTCTGGTCTCTGGACTTGTTGGATAACTTCCATTGGATTTTTTTCTCCCATGGGATTATTTCTAACACAGAAAACACATCTGTTAGTGCTTTCCAATAATAAAAAACTAAAACAACATGTTTTCTTAGATATAGTTCTTTAAGATGTATCCAGTACCCTCCAAAAATGTTGTGGGTCCCAGTAGATGCAATTTTTTTGCGCATCTTGGGAATTTAACATGAAATCGCATATTGACTTTGTCGCTTTTGGCACTTTATCATTCAGATCCACAGCGATCCTGCAAGTGCATCTTTTATTTAGCTGGTATCAGCAAATTCAACTCAGTTTATCTGAACATCTTTCAAGTTTCAAGATGTAGCTAAAGTGCGACTGGAAGGGAATGGTATGTTACAACATTGCCCTCAGCGTTCAAACATAGCACAGGCCACTGGGAAATTTGCTCATCTCCGCCAACTTTAAAGGACCTTGCCAATGGAGTGAAAATTTCCCCAGACTGGCTCGGAGGGGGATGGTGTGGGAAGCACACTGGAGACCACTCTCTCAGAGTGAAGCTAAAGCACACTGGGTCAGAGGAGAGGAACCTTCATTCTGCATTCGGCCACACTACTTCAAATTAAGGAATTGTTAGTTAATAAATGCACTGGAAAGCCCCAAGTATTCTTTGTCCGAGCACCGATTTCCCATCTTGTTGAGAAACAAAGAGAGAGTATGAAAAGAGACTGGCAGCTAATATAAAGGGGAATCCAAGTGTCTTCTGTAGAAATATAAATAGTAAAAGGGCGGTAAAAGCAGGAGTGGGGCTGATTAGGGACATGAAGGAAGGGAAAATGGCCGACGTCACATATCAGAACTTTGCATCTGCCTTTACCAAGGAAGAAGATGCTGCCAAAGTAATAGTGAAAGAGGAGGTAGTTAAATACTAGATGAGCTAAAAATTAATAATGAGGAAGTATTGCTCCATTTGTTGATGAATCACCAGGACCGATGAGATGCATTCTGGGATACTGAGAGAAGTAAGGGTAGGAATTGAAGAGACACAAACCACAATCTGCCAATCTTGCTTAGATACAAGTGCCCGAGGACAGGAAAATTGCAAACGTCACACCCTTGTTCAAAAAAGGTGCCAAGGAGTTTTGAAATGATAATCTGGGACAAAATTAACAATCACTTGGACAAAGGTAGATTAATTAAGGATTAATTAATTGGTTAAGGGGAAATTGTGTTTAATTAACTTGCTCGAGTTTTTGATGAGGTAACAGACATGATTGATAATGATAATGTTGTTGATGTGGTGGTGCATATAAAATCATAGAATCTACAATGCAGAAGGAGGCCATTTGGCCCATCGAGTCTGCACCGACCACAATCCCACACAGGCCCTATCCCCATACATTTACCCTAGCTAGTCCGCCTGACACTCAGAGGCAATTTAGCATGGCCAATCCACCCAAGCGGAAAATCTTTGGACTGTGGGAGGAAACTGGAGCACTCGGAGGAAACCCATGCAGACACGGGGAGAATGGACAAACTCCAAACAGACAGTGACCCGAGGCCGGAATTGAACCCTGGTCCCTGATGTTGTGAGGCAGCAGTGCTAACCACTGTGCCACCCATATGAACTTTCAAAAGGCATTTGATAAAGTGATGCATAACAGGCTGGTCAGCAAAGCTGGAGTCCGAGCAATAAAAGGGACAGTGGGAACATGTATATGGAATTGCCTGAATGACAGGAAACAGGGAGTAGTGGTCAACTTTTTTTTTTAGACAGGAGGAAGGTATGCAATGAGGTCAAGAAGTCACTGTTAGGGTCTCTGCTTTTCCTGGTATAAAACAACGGCCCAAACCTGGGTTTACAGGGCACAATTTGAAATAGGTGTGGATGACACAAAGCTGAGAAGCGTTATGAACTGTGAGAAGGATGGTTGTAGACTTTAGGAAGACAGAGAGAGATTGGTGGAATCGGTACAGATGATATTGAATGCAGAGATGTGTGAAGTGATTCATTTTAGTGGGAAGAAAGCAGAGTGACAATTTAAAATAAAGGATATCATTCTAAAAGGGAGTGCAGGAGCAGAGGGACCTGGGGGGAGACTTGCACAGATCAATGAAGGTGCCAGGAGATGTTGAAGAAGTGGTTAAAACATCAGGTTTTTAAAGAAGGGGCATAGAGCACAAAAGCAAGGAAATTATCCTAAACCTACATAACACACTTATTTGGCCTCAACTAGAATATAGTGCCTAGTTCTGGACACCAGACTTTAGGAAGAATGTGAATGCATCAGAGAAGGAGCAAAAAAAACTCACGAATGGAAGTGATGGACTGGAGAAGCAGGGGCTGGAGCAGAGGAGGTTAAGAGGAGATTTGATGGAGCTGTTCAAAATCATGAGGGATCTGATAAGAGTAAATAGGGAGAACCGTTCTCATTGGTGGAAGAATCAGAGGACATTGATTGGGAGGAATTGACCAAAAAAAAGTAATGGTGCCTTGTGGGAAAACTATTTTACACAGCACGTGTTTAGGATCAGGAACGCACTGCCTGAGCATGTGGCAGATTCAATCATAGCTTGCAGAAGAGAATTTGACAATTATCAGAAAATTGCAGAGAAAGAGTGAGGGAGTAGATCGAAGTGAACTGCTCTTACAGAGAGACAGCATGGGCACAAATGGGCCAAATGGCCTCTTTGTATGGCGTGACCATTCTTTGATAAAATAATACAAGGGTATATGCTTCAGAGATGACCATGGTCTTTTCCTGCAGTAAGCACATAAATGTTATAACATCTACAAATTGTGATTGTTTCCATCAATCTGAATCATGCCCCTTGATCGTATTTCAAATTGACATCTTTATGGAAAAAGCACAAAATCTGGATTCCATTTCAGGATACTGTTTATTTATTTTTTAATCCCGAACTAAATTAAGGAAACTTTCCATGTCGATTTTCTATTATATGGCATAACTTTCTATTGGTTCCCATATGCTTTTGAATGATTTGGCCAATACTGACTCACTTTGTTCACCAGCTGATTGGCTGTGGCCTTCTCACTGACGGCAAACACAGTGAAGGGTTCAGGACCTGGTACTCCATGAATCGTAACTTGGTGACTGATTCTAGATCCGTGGTCCTCGCTGTTAAACAACTGTTCAGAGTAAAAATATTGTTAGTTCTGCCTTGATATATGTTTCATAATCAAATCGTTCGACTGGAATATGGTTCATGAAGTGATCATTCTTAAGGAATTGGTTCTTTCACATTACCACTGAGGAAGGTATCAGGTTTCCAGGGTTGTTTTCCTCCAGTCTTCTGCTGTAAATGAAGAGACTGGATATCTCCAAAGATTCGTTGTGAGAATTCTTTAGCTGCAGATGTCTGTACCCTGGGAAAAATGAAATACCGAGAAAGTTAAACACTTCAGGTATTAGACTTTGGTCTTTGTCATTAAATTATTTCCATCAGAATTGGTGACTGGTCCTTTACGAGATGAGAAACAGACGTCAAATCACTTTCCCTTTGAGCCTTTCATTCCTTTCTTGAATCTCTTTAATTCTTGGCTGAAAAGCTGGCCACATTACCTGCCCACCAGGTAAAGTCATGCTGAAGCTGGCTAGTAAAAGGGATGGATCAGCATGACCCTATCCCTCCAATCAGTGCATCCCAGTAGCAGGGCTTTAAAATCTCAATGCACGAAATAATGCAAATTATTTTCATCTATCACAGTTTGGGAGGAATTCTGAAGAAAGCAGCCACCAAGACCTCGAGTGATTATTCCCGTCACTAATTTACAGTTCAACAATGGTGCAGGCAACCGGTTGCATGGGAGATTAATGCATTGTTCTAGTGCTGGAGGGGAGCTCTGGCCAGTTTGAAACAATCATAGTCTGTTCCTTATTGCATAACACCTGTTAGCTTCCAAAGGGAAAAGTTTCATTCAATCCTGAATGAGACACTCGATAAACAAACTGGTTTTCACTTCTCCCTAATACAGCAAGACAGGGTAAGTTAATATTGGCCCAATCTTAACTGTGTGCGTTAACGGTTGAATTAGTTGTGCGTGAATTAACATTGGGCCCAATATCTCCAGAAGAAGAAAGGAATTAGAAAAATAAACAAAATAGTTAATGACACTTAAGATTATCTTTATTACCCTATCTGCACCCATTCAAGGGAAATAATATCCATTTCATGACGAGGCGACTTGAACAACACACAGTATTCCAAATGGGATCTGGTTAAATGAGGAAAAGCCTTTTCATGCAGTGAGTGGTCAAGGTCTGGAATTCACTGTCTGAGAGTGAGGTGGAGACAGGTTCAATCGAGGCACTCAAGAGGGAACTAGTCTGTTATTCGAATGGAAAGAATGTGCAGGGTTATGGGGAGAAGGCAGGAAAATGGCACAAAGTGAATTGCTCACTCGGAAAGCTGGTGTAGACACGATGGGCTGAACAGCCTCCTTCTGTTCAATAAAAATTCTGTGATTCTGTAAGCAGCAATGATGCATCTTAATATGAACAAAAGTCATGGGTAGGAAAGACCAACTGCTAAAGCAAACCTGCTCACACATCTTCCTTAAATTTGTAATCTCACCCTTTGATGAGGTGGCCCAGTACAGTGTCTCGTGGGGAGGCAATGATCGCTAGACTATTAATCCAGAAATTCAGCTAATGTTCTGGGGACTTGGGTTCGAATCCCGCCACGGCAGATGGTGGAATTTGAATTCAATAAAAATTATCTGGAATTCAGAATCTACTGATGGCCATGAAACCATTGTTGATTGTTGGATAAACCCATCTGGTTCACTAATGTCCTTTAGTGAAGGAAATCTGCCGTTCTTACCTGGTCTGGCCTACGTGACTCCAGAGCCACAGCAATGTGGTTGACTCTCAACTGCCCTGAGGCAATTAGAGATGGGCAATAAATGCTGGCCCAGCCAGCGACGCCCATGTCCCACGAATGAATAAAGAAAGTTAACTTCCAACTGACTAGTTTATCATAGACTCATAGAGTCATAGAGGTTTACAGCATGGAAACAGGCTCTTCGGCCCAACTTGTCCATGCTGACCTTTTTTTTAAAACCCCTAAGCTAACCCCAATTGCCCGCATTTGGCCCATATCCCTCCATATCCTTCGTACCCATGTAACTATCTAAATGCTTTTTAAAAGATAAAATTGTCCCTGCCTCTACTACTACCTCTAGTAGCTTGTTCCAGACACTCACCACCCTGTGTGTGAAAAAATTGCCCCTCTGGACACTTTTGTATCTCTCCCCTCTCACCTTAAACCTATGCCCTCTAGTTTTCGACTCCCCTACCTTTGGGAAAAGATATTGACTATCTACCTTGTCTATGCCCCTCATTATTTTATAGACCTCTATAAGGTCACCCCTCAGCCTCCTACGCTCCAGAGAAAAAAGTCCCAGTCTATTCAGCCTCTCCTTATAACTCAATCCATCAAGTCCCAGTAGCATCCCAGTAAATCTTTTCTGCACTCTTTCTAATTTAATAATATCCTTTCTAATAATAGGGTGGCCAGAATTGCACACAGAATTCCAAGTGTGGCCTTACCATTGTCTTGTACAATTTTAACAAGACGTCCCAACTCCTGTATTCAATGTTCTGACCGATGAAACCAAGCATGCCGAATGCCTTCTTTACCACCCTGTCCACCTGTGACTCCATTTTCAAGGAGCTATGAACATGTACCCCTAGATCTCTTTGTTCTGTAACTCTCCCCAACGCCCTACCATTAACTGAGTAAGTCCTGCCCTGGTTCAATCTACCAAAATGCATTACCTCGCATTTGTCTAAATTAAACTCCATCTGCCATTCGTCAGCCCACTGGCCCAATTGATCAAGATCCCGCTGCAATTGGAGATAACCTTCCTCACTGTCCACCATGCCACCAATCTTGGTGTCATCTGCAAACTTACTAACCATGCCCCCAATATTCTCATCCAAATCGTTAATATAAATGACAAATAACAGTGGACCCAGCACTGATCCCTGAGGCACACCGCTGGTCACAGGTCTCTAGTTTGAAAAACAACTCTCTACAACCACCCTCTGGCTTCTGTCAAGAAGCCAATTTTGTATCCATATATATTTATGATTGAGCAAATTATCCTTCCCAGTGATGTTCACAGAAAAGATTTAAACTCAAGTATTATGATGAACTGGAATATAAACAAGCAATCCTACATGAGGAATTACATATATAACTACAGCCTGTACAGCCAGCATCATAACAGCTGAATTCTAATTGACAGAATACTATCATTGCAATAAAGCAAAAGCCAGGATTCTAATTTCAATTTGAAATGTGAAGACAGCTTTAAAATCATTTCCGAGTCTACCTTTTCTACTCTTTCTGCAACCAAACTGTTCCACTTAATCACATATCTCAGCTGGTGAGCACAGCATGTGCTATAACCGGCTAAGGCAACCATGAACATGTCTTGCACTTGTTGGCATCAGAGTATATCTGAACCGGGTTGCTCTGGTCCCGGCTGCACCTGGAGTGGAATGGACAGAGAACTGCAGTGGTTTTAAGGTCAGCCTTTGAGGACTGAGTGGTAAAAATGAGATATTTTGTCCCATTGAAACTAAATCTAAAGCCTGCTTTAAAACATAGCTCTTCAGTCAATTAAGTAGACAATGGTTTTGTCTGTGACTTAGTCCATTATTGTCCCATCCAATACAATCACAGACAACTGTGTCTTCTGAACATTCCAGTTGAAGCCAGTTAGTATGCTAATAAAAATTTCCAGCTCCCTTTCCTGATTAGCATCTATTTAGTATATACTCCCTTTTTATGTACCTTCAGGGGAGGCAGTGGTGTAGTGATATTGTCACTGGACTAGTAACGCAGAGACCCAGGGTAATGCTCTGGGAACCCGGGTTTGAATCCCACCATGAAGATGGTGAACTTTGAATTGAACAAAAATCTGGAATTAAAATTCTACTGATGACCATGAAACCGCTGCCGATTGCCATAAAAACCCATCTGGTTCATTAACATCCTTTAGGGAAGGAAATCTGCCGCCCTTACCTGGTCTGGCCTACATGTGATTCCAGAGTCACAGCAATGTGGTTGATTCTCAAATGCCCTCAGGAATGGGCAATAAATGCTGGCCAGCCAGCAATGCCCACATCCCATGAATGAATAATAAAAAAAAATTAAAATCTCAGCTTATTTATATTATACTGATCTACATTGAGTAACCTGTCACTAATTGGCTCAGTTATGTAAAAGCTTAAAATCCTTCCAAATCTGGTTACATTGATCCGCATTATTTCTTCTGACCCTATTTAAGTATCATTTGAAACTGTGGACATTGTATTTATAATGAATCCCTCATCCAAATCATTAATACGCGTCGATAATAGAAAAGTTCCCAACACTGATCCTCGGCATGCCTTTACAGCCTTAAAATTCTCCTTCAGGATTCGCTGCCCTTTCCTGTTGCCAAGCTAATTTTCTATCCAGCCTCTTGTTATGTAATTTCTTCAATTATCCATTCATCGCTATTACAGAATGTTGCCAAAGGCTTTCTGAATACCCATGTGTATAATATCAGCTGTGTTGCACACGCAACATGCTAAAAATGTCTTTGCAAAACTTGAGCAGGTTAATTAAACATGACATTCCTCTCCTAACGCCCACCAACACTCCTTCCACAAGTTCTGTTTTTCCAAGTGTCCCCTTGCCAGAACTCTCAAGAATGCTTGAAAGACTTTTCCTGCAACAAAGGATTGACCTTTGTGTTTTCAGGTTAAGTTAGTTTCTGTCCAATCTTCAGTAGCTTCTCCTGAATTTATCAAAGTGATTACCAATTACAAGCACCACATCCTGTACTACTTAACGATGTAAAGTTATCCAGATGAGATATTTTGTCTAGATTACGATAATAAATATTTTTGTTTTCGTACTGTCCTCCTTTTTATTCCTGGAAATATGTTGCAACTTCGCTCCACTTCCTAGGAAACGAAGTATATGTTGCGGCCCATAATTCATTGTGCTATTTCTTTGTCTCTGGATTCTATCCTTCAAATGTTAAGTGGAAATTCTTTTTGTTTATGATATAGAACTTAAAAAACATTGAAGGAGGAATTAGTCTTGGGCAATAGCACAAAATGGATGAGAACAAGTTGACAACCCAAACCTTCTGCCTACCAGAGTCCTCTGTCCATTTTGAAGTCACTACGCTTATGGCTAAAGATTACTCTGTACGTCTCCACATCGGTCTCCACTGATTTTTTTTAAATGTGAGTTTTGAATACAGCCTCACTTGCATCAAAAATTCCAACTTTTACTATGGATCTTCCAAACAGTATTTAAGTTTTTATTTTACTTTGATTGCCTTTGAAGTCTGCTCTCCTTAAAGACTGTTTAAATGTTACAATCTTGTTCTTTTACTGTTTTTTTAATTCATTTACAGAATGAGAGCGTCGCTGGCTAGAATCCCTACAGTGCAGACAGAGGCCATTTGGCCCATCGAGTCTGCACCAACAATAATCCCAACCAGGCCCTATCCCCAGAACCCCTGTATTTACCCTGCTAGCCCATTTCAGAGGGCATTTGAGTGTCAACCACATTGCTGTGGATCTGGAGTCACATGTAGGCTGCACCAGGTAAGGACGGCAGATTTCCCTCCCTAAAGGACATTAGTGAACCAGACGGCATTTCCAACAATTGACAATAGTTTCATGGTATAAAACAGAGTGACAGCAAGGAAATACAACAAAGTCAAAATTGATTCTGAGATCGTTTTTGCTTGGGCTATTTTTTATGATATAAGAACAGAGGAGCAGAAGTAGGCCATTCGGCCCTTTTGGGCCTGCTCCACCACTCAATAAAATAATGGCTGTTTTAATTGTGGTATCAATTCCACTTTGTCATCGGCACACCACCCCCGCCTCCCGGTCCACAAACAACCCTTGCCTCCCTTGTCTATCAAATACCTGTCCAACTCTGCCTTGAATAGACTTAATGACGCAATCGCCACTGCTTTCAGGAAGCACAATGATGAGAGATTTGTGCAGTTTTAAATGTCATGAACATTAACATTTATTTTACTCATCGTTCAACAATCAGCACGTTCTTGACCCATTCGTCCATCTCAAAGCAGGTGAGGAGGGAGAGTAGCGGAAAGGGGTTCTTACCTGCTTTAAGTGCTTTCAATTGGATCACTCTTTGTGCTGTTACAGTGGAGCTGTTATTCTCCACCACCACAAAGCGTAAGAAAACAAGGTCTTCAAAGTAAACGTGGAAGAAGAACTGCTCGTTCCACATAGGGTTCAGGGTATTGCGATGAATGGGCTTGGTGCGAAAGTGGCAGCTGTCCTGTGGTATACCAAGCACATCAATCTCAATGCATGGACTACCTGATGTATTGCTGGGACAAACATACTGTCCAGAAATTATCTAGAGAGAAAAAATAATTAAAAGAGGAAAAGAGCATGAGCTTCAGAATGGAATGGGAACGAGACACTTCCTAATTAATTTCAGTTTACTGTTAAAATACAAAGGTTTGAAACTTTGAGCTCAGATTGAGTGTCCATCCTTTATGGAACTATAGGGCTCTTTATGGAAGACATCCTTATGCTTTATCATGGATCCATCAAATTCCCCACATACTTTCTATCGAACAGGTGGTGGATTGGCAAAAAGAGTGAAGTACCTAAATGGGTAATGTCAAATCCTGGTGTCCTGAAGCTTCTCCTCAGTGACTACTCCACAGTCAGGTGTCAGGGAACTTAGATCTTTACTCAGGCTACTCGCTCCACACTCCAGACATTGACCGCCCACTCTGGGCATACCCCAATAGCTCACCCCACATCCGAGGTCATATGACCCATTCCCTTAAAGGAGCTATGCCCCAACATACATAGCAATTCAAACTCTAGAACCTGCAGTTATTTTGTGAGCTTGTCTTAGTTAATGGTCGGTTTAGTCTGACACAATAGGCAAGACAAGACAGAGTCATTCGTTACAATGCAATGGAAGGGTATACATTTGTCTGGCTCACTGAACTCAGGAAAGTTCTGGCTCGAGGAGATCTGACCTGACATTGTTTTAAAAAGCTTTGCTCCAGCTACCATGGAGAGATGTCCAGCCCAGCACAGGACACCAGTATGTCACAGGAAAACTCTGACAATATTATCCAAATATTTTATCCAGTTATCGCTCACTTGCTAACATTACAAGCTCCTCAAATAGAAAATGAAAGTAAACTTTGGGGAGTTAAGACAGTGGCTTTATTGGTTAATCCAAAACATTATACTGACATGTGCAGTAGTTTGACTTTGTGAATGAGCTGCCCTGCATTCATGTGGCTGGAGAGGAAGACCCCAATTCCTAAATGGTTATAACTTGCTGAACCAACTGGAATTCATCGAATCGTAGAGGAACCTGTAGCACAACAGGCTGTCATTTGGCCCATCGTGTTGGTGCCAGCTCTTTGGAAGAGCTGTCATGCTTATAGGCCTCCACATTACTACATTTTGTTCCTAAACCTGTAAGTTTCTCATCCTCAGCTACCTGCCTGACTTCCTTTTTAGAATTATTTATGGAATCAGCTTTCACCATCTTCACAGGCAGAACATTCCAGATCCCAACGCCTTGAGTGAAAATAATTTCTTCTCCCCCCGCCGACTTCTATAGATCTCTTACCAAAGGTTTTAACCTATGGCCTCTAGTTATTGACCCACCCACCTGAGATAATATTTTGTCTATCTACTCTGTCAAAACTTAACATAAGACCATAAGACATAGGAGCAGAATTAGGCCACTCCGCCATTCAAGCATGGCTGATTTTTTCTCATCCCCATTCTCCTGCCTTTTTCCCATAACCCCTGATCCCCTTATTCATAGAATCATAGAATCCTACAGTGCAGAAAGAGGCCATTCTGCCCATCGAGTCTGCACCGACCACAATCCTACCCAGGCCCTATCCCCAGAACCCCATGCATTTACCCTAGCTGGTCCCCCTGATACTAAGGGGCAATTTAGCACGGCCAATCCACCTAACCCGCATATTTTTCGACTGTGGGAAGAAACCAGAGCACCCGGAGGAAACCCACGCAGACATGGGGAGAACGTGCAAATTCCACACAGACAGTGACCCAAGCCGGGAATCAAACCCGGGTCCTTGGTGCTGTGAGGCAGCAGTGCTGACCACTGTGCCACAATGCCGCCCTATCTTGAAAACTTGTTAGGTCACCCTTTAACCTGTTCTGTTCCAAGAAGAATAGTCCTAGCTTTCCCGACCTCACAACATAACTGAAGTCCCTCAACTTTGTTAACATCCTGGAAACCTCATCTGGATCTTTTCCAACGTCTCGACATCTTCCCAGTATCATAGTCCCTGGAAACATTACTCCAGCTGAGGCTGAACCAGTGATTTATAAGGTTCTAGCACAAACTCTTTACTTTTACATTCTATGTCTCAGGTAACCTATCAGACATTCCAGCTCTATCCTGTTTAAAGATTTGTGAATATGGATACGAAGGGCTGGATCTCACAGGGGTCGGGGAAATTATTTCTCAACATCGCCTTTCCCCACACTTCAACAAGAGGACGTGATAACAAGATGAGAAAGTCTGTGTCGTAATGTTTTCAAACCCAGTAAATCAGCTCAACACCTGCCTCAGTGCCTCTCCCAGGACACATCTCTCTCCGCTTACTGTTGGAGAATGTAGGGATGGACTTGTACTCTCTATCCGTTCCAGAGGAGATAACTGATTGTGCATAGAATCATAGAAACCCTACAGTACAGAAAGAGGCCATTCGGCCCATCGAGTCTGCACCGACCACAATCCCACCCAGGCCCTACCCCCATAACCCTACATATTTTACCCACTAATCCCTCTAACCTACGCATCTCAGGACACTAAGGGGCAATTTTTTAGCATGGCCAATCAACCTAACCCACACATCTTTGGACTGTGGGAGGAAACCGGAGCACCCGGAGGAAACCCACGCAGACACGAGGAGAATATGCAAACTCCACACAGACAGTGACCCAAGCCGGGAATCGAACCCAGGTCCCTGGAGCTGTGAAGCAGCAGTGCTAACCACTGTGCTACCTGTGCTACCGTGCATTCGACAAGAGTTGACCGGCAGCTGATCCATCTAAAAATAACCTCCCATGCAGCCACGATGCGCTGCCGGTGGCTCAGCAGGCTGAGAGTTGGACTTCAGCCCCTCACTGGGAGGGAAAGCTGCTGCTGACCAATCTGATTAGTTGGCAGCTTTACCCAAACCCAACAGCGCCAGAACTGCGAAGTGGATGCTGCCGGGACTGCAAGCAGGCTCACACACACAACTTCGATAGACCCCAGAACCAGCTATCATAGAACCATAGAATCTTTTAGTCCAGAAGGAGGCCATTCGGCCTATCAAGTCTGCAGCGACTCTCTGTCAGAGCACCTTACCATAGGCCTTATTCCCGTAACCCCTCTCCTCCGTCCTATCCCCGTAACCCTGCACATTTACCACGGCTAATCCATCTAACCTACATATCTTTGGACACTAAGGGGCAATTTAGCATGGCCAATCCACCCAACCTGCACATCTTTGGAGTGTGGGAGGAAACTGGAGCACCCAGAGGAAACCTACGCAGACACGGGGAGAACATGCAGACTACACACAGTCAACTGAGGCCGGAATTGAACCAGGGTCCCCGGCCCTGTGAGGCAGCAGTGCTAACCACTGTGGTAAATTCCTTGCTTCTTGGGCGAGGAGGGATGGAGCAATTGAGGGAGTGAGTGTGGGTGGATTAGGAGTGGGGTTTGGAGCATTAAAACTTTATTTATTAGTCTTAAGTAAGGCTTACATTAACACTGCAATGAAGTTACTGTGAAATTCCCCTAGTTGCCACACTCCGGTGCCTGTTTGGGTCAATGCATCTAACCAGCCCGTCTTTTAGAATGTGGGAGGAAACCGGAGCACCCGGAGAAAACCCACGCAGACATGGGGAGAATGTGCAAACTCCACACAGACAGGGAATTGAACCCGGGCCCCTGGAGCTGTGAGGCAGCAGTGCTAACCACTGTGCTACCATGTCACCTTTAACCAAACTTCAACAACAACAGGATGAGATAACATTAGCGTTCGCATGGAGAGACAGAGGGAGGGGGTAACATCTCGTGGGGGAGGGGGACTGTGCCCAATGCATAGACGATTCCCCCCTTCCTCCTCCCATCTTTTAAACAGTTGTGTTTAAAAAGTGGCCTGAGTAATCCTGCTGGCCAGCATTGACCAACCACATCACAGTGTGGGCAGCGTAACATTCAGGTCAATTGGTTTGATAACAGGATCAGTTGACCTTCAATTATTTATTTAAAGATGGCGGGTGGGTGGACTGCAGGTTTTGGTGCTTGCCCACTTGGCGTATTATGAGGGGGGGGGCGGTTGGCTGGAGTTGGATAGGATTTTACATGCTCCACACCCCCGCCCATGGTTGGCGGGGGGAGGGGGTGTCTTTAAAATTCAGCCCAAATTCTCTCTGCTCATCCAGACCTTTCAAAATCATTCCATTTACATCATACTGCCTTTTTGTAATAGTTCTCCCAAGTGCATCACTTTATATTTCTCTGCACTGAACCTTGACTGCCATGCAGCTATCCATTCCGCCAGATAACAGTAGCACCAGGGAAAATGAAAGACTATTCACTTCATGACTGACGGCGGTTGGAGTGTGCAAAATTAATTGTGAGGAAGAAATCAAGCCACCGTGTAAACTCAGAGCAGTTAATAACAATAAATAAACCAGAGTGAGTTTATTTGAATTAAGGAAGATAACATCTCCAAAATGCAAAGTTATCCAATGGCCACACTTCAACAACAAGAGGACGAGATAATAAAATGAGAGATCATGTGTCGTGCTGCTTTACACCCCAAACCCAGTAAATCAGCTCAACTCCTGCCTCAGTGCCTCTGAGAACACATCTCTCTCCACTTACTGTTAGAGAATGTAGGGATGGACTCATACTCTCTATCCGTTCCAGGGGAGAGAACTGATTGTGCATTCGGCAGTTTTTGTCCCACAAGACCGGTGACTTTAAGACGTAGCCACATCTACCATTGGCTTCAAACATGGCTGCGTTCAGGTGCATTGGGAGATCTAAGGAGAGATGGGAGAGAAGATTGTAATCTCAGTCATTGATATAGTACATTGTGGCCGACCCTGGAATAGTCCCATCACTTTAAAACCATCGCTTCATCAAAATCTATGTCTTCCTTTCATTTCGGTAATTGGAGATGTGCTGTGTGAGATCATTTCTTATTTAATATCCCATGAGCAATGAACCCCATTAAGACAGCTCATAGATAATAGGAGGAAGTGGGTTCATTCATATTTACATTAACATCAATCAGTTAGCAAACTGATTACAGAGGAATTACAAAGAACTCTGAGACTCTAGTCAATAAAATGCAGCCTGTGATTATTTAATAATTCAGCTTGTGTCATTATAATCGGATTTTACACTTATCAAACAGTTGATGAATGCTTTCACCACAGAGATAGTTATTATCCTTGAAACTCTCCTTTAAATGTTGTGCTTAAAAACATCTCCTTCGCCTCATGTTTCAACTTCTAACGCTGCCTGCCTGATATATGTTTGTTGTGAAGCTTACAGAAAGAGTAGGTTAATGAGCCAGTCAGCCTGATTGTGTCAGCGCCTTCGCTGCTAATTACTTCAAAATGGATTGTTATATTTATAGCAGACCCAAGTCTGCTAGAGGCCACATGGTGGCACAGTGGTTAGCACTGCTGCCTCACAGCGCCAGGGACCCGGGTTCGATTCCCAGTTAGGGTCACTGTCTGTGCAGAGTTTGCACTTTCTCACCGTGTCTGCATGGGTTTCCTCAGGTTCCTCTCAGTCTGAAAGACATCTGGTTAGGTGCATCAGCCATGCTAAATTCTCCCTCGGTGTACCCGAACAGGCGCCGGAGTATGGCGACTAATAAATAAACTTTAAATAAAAGGCAGAATACCGCAATTCTGGCTATCTGAAAACCAGCCATGTCCAAATACCAGGCATTTGTTCCCAATTGGCTTGTCAAGCCTTGACCCCACCCAACCCAGAGAGAAGACAGAGATCATATTGTGCTCTTTAGTCACTCAGTTAAGGGGTTCTGATCATTTTTCTGAAAACTGGGAAGTTCCAATGTCCGGCACTGGTCTTGGTCCCACAGTTGCTGGATTTGAGGTATTCCACCTGCATTTCCAGTGACTGCAAAACTGCAAGGAACCTAACTAAACTGCAATAAACTTTGCATTAAAGAAGCATTTACGGTCAGAATGGAGAGCAGTTGGTTAACTGTCGAGAATAGGTGAATGGTTGAAAAATGAGATTGAATTTTCAGTAAAGTGCTGACTTGTGTCATGTACAACCAAATGTCTTTGAATTTTGCATAGAGCACTGTCATAATTCAAATACATTTTTGCCATTCTCCACACGTAAAACCCAAGATATATGAGCTTTCGCAAAATGGATTTTGAGCAGGGTTTTGCCAGAAGTGATTAGCTGCTGGACAGTTCAGAGTTCAGGGGTCAATCCAGTGGCGTGGAGAGGAACACGTTTCGAAGAGTCTCCAAACAATGACCTATGTGACACATCCTGGCAACATGCTGCATCTTGTCCGTGGCGGATGTTTTTATATTCTGCTGATCTTTGAAGAGAGGCACTTTAAGAATGGAACAGATATCGGCACCACAATGTCAGCTAATCAGTCGGAAGTGGGGTGGAACTGGAGAATCTTCAAACTCATGACCAAATTCAGGATGACATGAGACAGGAGCCAGAATTTTCCCAGTGATGGGGACAGCCTCCCCGTCACTGTGAAAATGATGACAGAGACTGAAAATCGGATGTCCCCACTCCCACTAATTGCACCTACCATTTTGCAGGGGAGGGAATGGGCTCAGGTCAGGATTTACGCTCGTGTGTGTTTCATGGAGGCAGCTGAATATATAACCAGCAGCTTCCTCCAGACATGTCTGATTTTCCTTAGCCAAGATTAGGAAACCCAACCTCTGCAGATTTGACCTGGTAGGAGTGGGTCTAAATCTTTGCGCAGTCCTTTGCAGAGATGGGATACCCTTTTTGGAGGGGTAGGACATGCCTTTGAATATGATCTTCGGACATCTTTAGGAGATGCAACTTCCCCTTTGGGATTGTTAAAAGCGGACATGAAAATCTGCACAATAAGCTCATAAACTCATTAGAACTGTCAAGACAGCTGTCAAAATAATCTATCAAGTGGAACTGCCAAAACTGTCAAAAGGGACAAAAGCAACTGTTGAACTATCAAGGTATTTAAATACTTGTCATTTAGATCTTTGAAAAAAAAACTGCAGAGTGTTAAAAATATAATTGCTTGCAATTTCACTCTGTTGAAATATCATTACTGGATTTGTACTGCATGAATGATTTCACAACTTTCCATTATCACAGTTCAATCGACAGCTCCAGGTAGTTGTACAATCTTTGAAGTGGGACTATGAATCTCAAAGCTTATTTCATAAGGGATTAAGCACTTGCATGAAATTCTTGTTTTATAAGGGATTATGTAGTTGAGGGAATATAAATGCAGTTAATGGATTTTCATGAACGAGAATGTTTTCTTTTAAAAAAAAGACTGCAAAGATACAACTTTATTTTATTTGAGCATGGTTCCCCAGTCTACTCATAGTGCACACTGGGTGAGTTGGTGTGGTAGATGTAAGAGCAAAGGGAGGTGGGTGGGAGATAATGGGTTGGAATTATGTTGGCTTAGAGGGTATGATGAGCCAAAGGGGTGGATAGAGGGCATGGGATTGCATGGATCGAGTATGAGGAGTATATAGGGGGCTGAGGGGTGATTTCTATTTCAATGTTATTTCAAAACGTCTTTGAGGAAGTGCCAGTGTACCAAGTAGGTCTTTCACCGTCTCTGCACTCAGCAGCCTCCGCACTCGTTCCAGATTCCTAGAGATCCCTGCCATCCTGGAACAAAAATCCCAATTTCCAGGCACTTTACCCCACACACAGCCTTTCAAGGATCAACACAGGCACCCAAAATTAAGGACAGGCATGGGGGAGAATTGGTCTGTGCACTGGTTGTTAGGAGAGGGAGCAGAGATAGCAGGCAGATACCCTGTGTAATATTTCAAATGCATCACATTTTGGAACTCTGGAATCGGATTGGCAGCTGCAATTTCAACATTAGAACCAATGCAATCACGAAAGCAAGGGACATTATGTGGCAAGGGCTGCCCCCCCCCCCCCCCCCCCCATCACAACCCTTTCCCTTCACACCAACTCCACCTCACCAAGGTCTGCCTCCCACTGATCTCACCCTACTGAGATCCAGAGCTCCAGCAATGATCTTCCTCTCAAGCCCCCTGCAGTACCGGCTGTGGCCATCGCTTCTGGCCAGTGTGGGTGAGCTGCTGTCTTCCGAGTGGCCGGCAAGTCCCAGAAGCGGAAAATCCACCCTGACGGAACCGGGAACCCCGATGGCAGCCGGCAGACCTGACCGATTGGGATTGAGTCCCGTTCGGAGCTCCCGGAAATGGCTGCTGCAATGCACTCAGCTACTGGCTGCAGAATCACGTACATTCTGCCCAGTACGTGATTATACCAAGCGACTAGTATCAAATCCGAGCTTTGGATGCTTTGCCTACGCTGGAAATAAGGATTTTATGAACCAAGCCAAAGAAAGCCTTGCCAAATAAAACAAAGTCCCATCCAACGTTAACTCAATCAGCCTTGGGAGGATTAAAGGAGTACACATGTTTAAGACAGATTCAGTTCAGATTACAGGGGAGTGTCATTGTTAGACTCCCAGATTCCACCGCAATATTGGCAGATACAGGGCGGTGTACATTGCATAGAAAAGCAGACAGCCAACCCACTTAACAGCGTGAGTGACAACATTGAGACAAAGCCAGAATTGCGGCAGACCTGAATTAATAATGAACACTCAAGCAACCTCTACAAGCCCAATACTTGCGGCTAAATTCACTAAGACACCACATGTAACAGCTCTGGGCTTTCTCAATCGCATTAGTTCTAATGCTGAAATTGCAGTGTAGCTGCAGTCAGATTCCAGAATCAGATGCAAATAAAATGGTTCATTTGAAATTTTAAAGTTCTTTTTGTTTTTCTGAAGCCCTCAAATTAGATTTGACCTTAAATCTCGCAAATATTCTTGAAGGAGCCTCCAGTTTACGTTTATTTATTAGTGTCACAAGTAAGGCTTACATTAACACCGCAATGAAGTTACCGTGAAATTCCCCTAGTCACCACACTCCGGCGCCTGTTCGGGTACACTGAGGGAGAATTTAGCATGGCCAATGCACCTAACCAGCATGTCTTTCGGACTATGGGAGGAAACCGGAGCACCCGGAAGAAACCCACGCAGACATGGGGAGAATGTGCAAACTCCGCACAGTGACCCGAGCCAGGAATCGAACCCCGGTCCTGGGTGCTGTGGGGCAGTGGTGCTAACCACTGTGCTGCCCAGTGAACACTTCCAAGCAGATTTCGCTTTGTGAATGAGGGTTCGAAAAATCTAGTCACTCACCATCTGTTTGGTAATTGAGAGCAACCAGCTGTATCCCGTGGAGCCAAAACATGACAGGTGATGGGTTGGAGGAGTCGATCCGCGTAGCGGCAGGGTAGGTTCGGAGTAGCTGGCAGGCTGTGTGTTGGATCAATTCCTGGGAATAACGCCTGCACAGTCGCTTGGCAGTGTTCTCATTCACTGACGAAATGTGGTAACATTTGGGTGTCCTGATGATAGCGCTGAGGGAGGTGGTGGGATTGAACGGAGGAGAAGATGGTTCATCGCAGCTCTTTCTTATCCCCTCAAAAGAAGTGGCTGTGTTTTTAAAAAATCATTAGGTTACCCAAGGATGCCACAGGAATCCCACTTTTGTAAAAACTGCAAACATCTAAAATCTTAACAGAACGAAGATTTTTAAAAAAACACGCTTTCATCCACAATTCAAGTTGATTTTGTGTCAATAATCGTTACTTGAACTAAACAACACAATGTTACTTCAATAAACATCCGTCAAAAACCTCCGACTTCATCCGCTGCTGGGATTCTCCGGTGCCGCTGCAGGGGAGTGTTTTGGCTGAGTGCCAAATTCTCCATTCTCGCTGGCAGCGGGGCGGGAAATGGGCGAGATTGGAGAATCGCACCCACCAAGCTTCCAGTATGAAGCCTACTACTGAGATCCAACCACAAAGACCCAATGCCGTCTGGAAACGAATGCAACGTCACCACCTGTGAGGACATTTGCCGATAAATGGCAAAATGATTCTGGAGTTTTCGATTTTTTTGTCTATTTTGACTCAGATAGTTAACTGAGGGAGTGCTCGGTGTATGGTTACGAGTATCGGTTGGCTTTTCTGTCTGTGTGCCACTAAACAAGCCTGGGGGTGGGTACTGAGAGGAGAAGCCAAATGGAAAACAAGAAGCTGTGAACATGAGAGAGCAGAGATTTTTAAAATAAAACTCCCGTTCAGACATAGAAACTGAACTCTACACATCTCTGAGACATAAAGCAGAGAAATGAAAGAACTTCTATTGTATCACCTTCCTCGAGAAGCAAAAGGAAAATATTCAACAGGTTTAGTTTACTGTGGAGCAAGATATTTCCTTTTCTATCTCCTCCTCCCTGTTTCAGACTCTGTGTAAAGCCTCTGAATCCACATTTCTGTCAGCGATACAGGTCTAACAAAGCGGTACAGATGGTCACACAGATACGTCTGCTGCTGAACAGTATCAATCACTAAAGCTCATAAACAGAGCCATGTAAAGGTTCAGAATGCAGACGATTATTACGAGCGGACATTTTGCTGGACTTTTGCCGAGTCGGGGAGACTTCGGGAACATAGAATGATGGCCAGGCTCTGATACTGGGGATTCTCAAACCCATGTTTGGGGTTTTCACCAGGGTCTTTTTTGAGAGTTGAGGCTGGTTTGAGTCACGAGGCAGCAGTCACATTCCTGACGTAGCCGGCTCCATTGTGGAGGCCTCGCCCTCACAATTGTCATAGGATTGGACCAGCTTTTTGAAGAGTTGTGGTACACGACACCTCAGAGATTTCATGAACCACAGGCTTGGATTTTCATCCACTAGAGTCTGGAGAATATCCAGCTTGTCCAACCTTTCCTTGTAAAATAACTCCTCCCATCTGAGGTACCAGTTGAATGAACCTTCTCCAAACTGCTTCTAATGCATTTATATATTTTCTTAAAGAAGGAGACCAATACAGTACGCACTACACTAGATGTGGTCTCACCAACACCCTGCACAACTATAGTAAAACATCCATATTTTTATATTGCATTCCCATTGCAATAACCAACAACATTCCATTTTCCTTCCTAATCACTTACTGTGGCTGCATGCTAACCTCCCCTGATTCATGTACCATGACACACAGGTCCCTCTTCACCTCAGAGTTTTGCCCATACACTCAACCTATCTGCGTCCCTTTGCCAAGTCCTTATGTCCGCTTCACAACTTACTCTCCTGCCTATCTTAAATGTCACCAGTAAATTTAGCAACCACACATTCGGCCCCTCCATCCAAGTCATTGATATACATTTAAATAATTGAGGCCCCAGCACTGATCCCCATGGCACTCCACTCATCACATCTTGTTAACACAAAAAAGACCAATTAATCCCTATTCTCTGCTTTTTGTTCGCTCGCCAATTCTCTTTCATGCTGTTATCCCTTGCACCATGAGCTTGTATTTTGCGTAGTAGCCTTTAATGTGGTGCCTTGTCAAATGCCTTCTGGAAATCTAAGTACAGCACATCCACAGGTTCCCCTTTATCCACATTGCTTGTTACTTCCTCAAAGAATTTCAATAAATTAGCCAGACATGCTTTCCCTTTCACAAAACAATGTTGACTCTACCTGAGTGCATCTAGATATTCTAAGTGTCTGCTCTCACCCCCTTAACAACAGGTTCTAGTATTTTCCCTACATCAGATGTTAAGCTAATTGGCCTGTAGTTTCCTGCTTTCTGTCCCTTTACTTTCTTGAAAAGAGGGATCACATTCACCGTTTTCCAATCTGATGGGAAAATCTGATGCTCTTACCAGATATACTCCATCCATTTTGGGGTTCACACTCCTGTGATCCGACTTCAGTGGAGGCAGTTGATGATTTGAATGGCCAGATGCCTTCATGATCCATACATGCATGAAATGTGAACCACACCCATTCCCACCCACACAAAAATAGGAAGTGGTTAAGGTGAGCTTTGACAAAAGGTCATCTGGACTCGAAACATCATCTCTTTTCTCTCCTTACAGATGCTGCCTGACCTGCTGAGATTTTCCAGCGTTTTCTCTTTTGGTTTCAAAAATAGGAAGTGGCGTGTTCAGGGTGGGACTTACGATCCTCATGCACTTCCAAAATTTTCACCCAACAGAAAGGCTCTCTGTCATGACAAAAATCCAGGTTGTAGTCTGCATGGATGAATCTCTTCAAAGTTGAAAAGATCCCCCCCATGTCAAGGGATGCTCCGACTCCTGATGAAGGAGCGAGACTCCGAAAGCTTGTGCTGCCAAATAAACCTGTTGGACTTTAACCTGGAGTTGTGAGACTTCTTACTGTGCCAACTCCTTAGTGCTAGTAGGATATGTAAATAAAACTTTCAAACACAGTAATTAATTGATAACATTCCTTTTCCTTAAAAATGTCATTTCACAACAGGCCAATAGAAAGGTCAACCATCCAGAAACTGCAAACACTTAAAGCCTCTTTATATGTGACAATAAACATTGTGCAATTGACAGTATAGATCAGAGAGCTGGGGCTGTCAATTAAACAACATTTCCCTTGGGGCTCAGGTGTTTTACTACTCTCATGGATGCCTCGGCTCTCAGCCAAGGATACAGAATGATGCTTGGTTGAGAGCCAAGAAATCTATTAGCCCATTGAAACATCTGAGCCGCTGGGAAAACATTGCGTGATGGACAGCTCGGGTGACGGGGTGCGAGGGGCGACGGGGTGCGAGGGAGTGTGTGGGGGTGTGAGGGGGTATGAGGGTGAGGGGGTGAGGGCTAGAGGCCCTTACTTCTTCATTATTACTGGCACAAAGTCCTGTAGCAGTGAGGCGCCCACCTTCGCACCTGGCAGGCCATGTGGCTGCCTCCAAACACTTTCCCCGCGTCAGCCCGCCCGCCTGCAGCCCATCCTGGCATCCCCATCCCAGAGAATCCCATCTCTGTGGGCACCCTCTCCCAAGATGGAAGGGCCGAGTCCGAACATTTCCGAACTCCCGCCACACGCCCTGACCCCGAGGGTGAAAATGCAGCTCGTTATTTACCAAGCAGCTGCTGCAACTAAACAAGCTGCTTAGCAACAGCAAGATCCTTAAAGGATTGACATGACTCACTCGCTCGCCTGATTAAGATGCCAGCAATAGATTCAGAGAATGCAAATTCATCAGTAATGGTTTCCTTTGTAAATACTTCAAATCAAATCAGATCATTGTGAACCAGTCATTTTGTGACTGGATGTGTGTTTGGTGTGGGAAGCGGTGAACTGCGGCCGTTACCTCTTCCAGATGCTTTAATTGATGTCATTGACTCCCCAGGGCTCATTCTGTTTGACTTCCTGTTGGGTTTCACTTTGCCTCTGCTTGATCCCGTTGCATTTAAAGTCGAAAGGCCTGTTCCCATTAAAACAAGAGGAAAGGGTCAACGCTAAAGAGTTCACATTTTTCCAAGAGATAATTTTTTGATTTATATTTTAAGCTACTTGCACCATTGCCCAGCTGCCTATGTGAAAATGTTGTTGTTTTTGTGCTGGGTTTCTCTATGGGATATTGCTGCATCAAAGACTGGGTACAGCAAAACAACGGCAGGGAACCAAATCCATTCACTTTCATCCTGGTGTAGGGGCAGGATTCCCTTTCATTTCTCGAGCTTCAGAATGAAGTGGCTTTGCCACAATGGCCAGATTCACATTAATGCATCAGCATCACATTTGGGTGACAAAACCAGTGAACACAATTCCCAGCACTGTGCCGTTGTAGACAGGGTTAGGTTCCATGGAGGTGAGTACTCAGCCACACTACAGCATTAGAATCCATAGAATCCCTACAGTGCAGAAGACCATAACACCATAAGATATAGGAGCAGAATTAGTCCACTCGGCCTAGCAAGTCTGCTCTGCCATTCAATCATGGCTGAACTGACCACAATCCCACCCAGGCCCTATTCCCATAATCCACATATTTACCCTGCTAACCCACTGACACTAGGGTCAATTTAACACGGCCAATCAACCTAACTCGCACATCTTTGGACTGTGGGAGGAAACCGGAGCACCCGGAGGAAACCCACGCAGGCACGGGGAGAACATGCAGACTCCACACAAACAGTAATCCAAGGCCGGAATTGAACCTGGATCGGGATCCAGCAGTGCTAATCACTGTGCCACCATGCCGTTAGTTATGGAGCTTTGATGGTTTTTCACAGATTTCAGGCAAGTATGACTAGGAATATTGTTAACCGACTGGTTAGTGGAGTCACACTACAGTAACACTCACCAGTACCATAAACTGATGGACCAGATTTATTGCAGTTAAAAATAAGAGAGTGAGGCTAATTGCTCTCACTGTTACTTATCATAGAATGAATCATAGAATCCCTCCAGTGCAGATAGAGGCTATTTGGCCCATCGAGCCTGCACTCACAACAATCCCACCCAGACCCTGTCCTTAAACCCCAAGTATTTACCCTGCTAATCCCCCCCAATTTAGCATGGCCAATCAATTGAACCGCCGCATCTTTGGAGTGCGGGAGGAAACTGGAGTACCCGGAGGAAACCCACGCAGACACGGGAAGTCCCAACCCACTGTGCCACCCTGTCGCCCGTGTGTTATGTGCAAATCAATTCAATTAATTAATTAATTCAATTAATTAATCAATCTTGAATTGAAAAAAAGCTAGCCTCAGTGACTGTAAAACTATTATCAATTGATACAAAAACCCATCTGGTTCACTAATGCCGCTTTAGGGAAGGAAATCTGCCGTCCTTACCTGGTCTGGCCTACATGTGACTCCAGAACCACAGCAATGTGGTTGACTCTTAACTGCCCCTGAAATGTCCCGGCAAGCCACTCAGTTCAAGGGTAATCAGGGATGGGCAACTAATGCTGGCCCAGCCAGTTGATGCCCACATCCCATGAAAGAAGCAGAAATATCAGACAGCAACTTCTGTGGAGAGCACACGGTCAGTCACTAGAACTTGGGAAATATGTTTAGCAAACATTTCAGTGTATTTCCTTTAAACTCTCACGTTCTTCATGCAGATTATGATGTAAATCCACCTTCTTTCTCACAAATAATCATTATAAGCAATCACCTTTATTTTGGGCCAATTTCCTTTTTATTCATTCCTGGGACATGGGCATCACTGGCTGGCCAGCATTTATTGCCCATCCCTAGTTGCCCTTGGAGGGCAGTTGAGAGTCCCCAGTACATTGGCTGTGTATCTGGATTAATAGTCTAGTGATAATCCCACCTCAGGACTAACACACCTACTCAATCTCCCACACATTCCCAGTTTACTTTCCCCTGCTGCTTCATACATTATACAATAGGCCTTCCCTTATCATAATCCAAGCGACTCACATTTCTACGTTTGCCAATAGTTGACTGGTACCTCCTGGTGAAACCAGTGAATAAAGCTACAAAGATTAGTGGATAGACAGAAATGTGCAACATGCTGCCAACATGACTCGAAATAAAAGGCACCACCGAGTCGGACTAACCTGTGAATTTAACAGCCTGGCAATAAATGACAAGGTCGGAGAGTTCGGGTGCTATCTGTCTGCTCTCCTTTTTGTTCTGGGGCAGGTAGAACTCCTCACCCAGTTCCATGTCGTAAACCTGGGGATCGAGCAACAAACACAACATGAGACAGGACTCATCACTACTAGCCAAGTACGTTAACAATGCCTCATTGGGATATTGAGCAGGATTCATTCACCAACTAAGTAAAAGACCTGTGTTTATATAGCACCTTTCACACCCTCAGGACATCCTAATATGCCTTGCAGCCAATGGAGTACTTTTGAAGTGTAGTCATTTTAGTAGGGAATGTTTAAGAAAGGGAATAGAAATGACCCTGGTAATTATAGGCCGGTTAGTCTTACTTTGGTGGTTGGTAAATTGATGGAAAAGGTCCTTAGAGATGGGATTTACGACCATTTAGAAAGATGCGGATTAATCCGGGATAGTCAGCATGGATTCGTGAAGGGCAAGTCGTGCCTCACAAATTTGATAGAATTTTTTGAGGAGGTAACTAAGTGTGTTGATGAAGGTAGGGCAGTTGATGTCATATACATGGATTTTAGTAAGGCGTTTGATAAGGTCCCCCATGGTTGGCTTATGATGAAAGTAAGGAGGTGTGGGATAGAGGGAAAGTTGGCCGATTGGATAGGTAACTGGCTGTCTGATCGAAGACAGAGGGTGGTGGTCGATGGAAAATTTTCGGATTGGAGGCAGGTTGCTAGCGGAGTGCCGCAGGGATCAGTGCTTGGTCCTCTGCTCTTTGTGATTTTTATTAATGACTTAGAGGAGGGGGCTGAAGGGTGGATCAGTAAATTTGCTGATGACACCAAGATTGGTGGAGTAGTGGATGAGGTGGAGGGCTGTTGTAGGCTGCAAAGAGACATAGATAGGATGCAAAGCTGGGCTGAAAAATGGCAAATGGAGTTTAACCCTGATAAATGTGAGGTGATTCATTTTGGTAGGACTAATTTAAATGTGGATTACAGGGTTAAAGGTAGGGTTCTGAAGACTGTGGAGGAACAGAGAGATCTTGGGGTTCATATCCACAGATCTCTGAAGGTTGCCACTCAAGTGGATAGAGCTGTGAAGAAGGCCTATAGTGTGTTAGCTTTTATTAACAGGGGGTTGGAGTTTAAGAGCCGTGGGGTTATGCTGCAACTGTACAGGACCTTGGTGAGACCACATTTGGAATATTGTGTGCAGTACTGGTCACCTCACTATAAGAAGGATGTGGAAGCGTGCAGAGGAGATTTACCAGGATGCTGCCTGGTTTGGAGGGTAGGTCTTATGAGGAAAGGTTGCGGGAGCTAGGGCTGTTCTCTCTGGAGCGGAGGAGGCTGAGGGGAGACTTAATAGAGGTTTATAAAATGATGAAGGGGATAGATAGAGTGAACGTTCAAAGACTATTTCCTCGGGTGGATGGAGCTATTACAAGGGGGCATAACTATAGGGTTCGTGGTGGGAGATACAGGAAGGATATCAGAGGTAGGTTCTTTACGCAGAGAGTGGTTGGGGTGTGGAATGGACTGCCTGCAGTGATAGTGGAGTCAGACACTTTAGGAACATTTAAGCGGTTATTGGATAGGCACATGGAGCACACCAGGGTGACAGGGAGTGGGATAGCTTGATCTTGGTTTCAGATAAAGCTCGGCACAACATCGTGGGCCGAAGGGCCTGTTCTGTGCTGTACTGTTCTATGTTCTATGATATTTTGCTACCAAATAAACCCGTTGAACTTTAACCTGGTGTTGTGAGACTACTTACTGTGTTTACCCCAGTCCAATGCCGGCATCTCCACATCACAGCTATATTGTGCACAGCCAGAACAGCTGTGAAATAATAACCAGGGCCTTTTTTCTTTTCAAGTGATGTTGCTTGAGGGGTGAATATTAGTCAGGGTGCTGGGGAGAACTGCCCTGCTTTTCTTCAATTGGTGCCGGAGGATTTAAGTCCACCTGTGAGGGTCGACAGGGTTTAAAATTTCAACTGGAATTTGAAAGGACGAGTTTTGGTGGCACGGTGGCACAGTGGTTAGCACTGCTGCAACACATCGCCAGGGACACGGGTTCAATTCTGGCCTGGGGTCACTGTCTGTGCGGAGTTAGCACATTCTCCCCGTGTCTGCATGGGTTTCCTCCAGGTGCTCCGGTTTCCTCCCACAGTCCAAAGATGTGCAGGTTAGGTTGATTGGCCATGCTAAATTGGCCTTAGTGTCAGGGGGATTAGTAGGGTAAATGTGTGGGGTTACGGGAATAGGGCCTGGGTGGGATTGTGGTCAGTACAGACTCAATGGACCAAATGGCCTCCTTCTGTACTGTAGGGATTCTATGATTTTAATGGCCCTGATCAGTGGTGGTGATGGCAACTCCACCTGGCTGTTTCCTTGAGGCCCGTAAGGATTTAATCCCAGTCGGGCAGCTCCCTGGTCTGAATCGGGCTGTGTGCCACCAGGAGCAATGGCCACTGGTAGCACTGCCACTGCACCATAGATCATCAATGGAGCCTCAGGTAAAAGGTGAGTGCGGTGGGTGGGTTTGCCGAGGTCAGACAGAGAGGCCCTGGTGAGGGGGAGGAGTGTGGGGTGGCAATACGGTCTATTTAAAGGACTGGAAAAGGATGGTTTAAAGGGCAGGTTATGCTCTTGCTCCAGATCTCTGTGCTCTCGCTGGTGGGTGCCACTTAAGGGCCTCAATTTGCCTTCAGGCAGGAAGGCCAATCTCGAGCCTTCCCCACCCTGAACCCAATCGGAGGGAGATGGTGGGACTTGAACTCGGTTCAGAGGTGAGAGTGCTACCACAGGTGACACTCAATGGGTCTGTGCAATATCCAGCTGTCAGCTATTTACCAATTCAAAACAAATGTGTTAATTTGAACATGGCAATGTTATATAGAGCCATTAGGCACTGTCGGTAATTTCTACTTTTTCATTCAGGCCCCATTAACCCTCAGCCAAGGCCAGCTACTCTCCTGCACAGTGGTGTGACATTGTTGTGCAGTTACTTTACTCAGCAGGTGTATCATTAAATGTGACTTCGAAATAGAGAAATAGAAATGTGGCATTTCTCACAACAAATCTTTTCTGCTTTGTCTTTTCTTTGCTGTGTAATGTTGCTTCCGTCGATATTTTCTTAATTCGCCGCGGAGTTTCTTCTGTGTACTCAAAGTGGTATTTATCGCTTGACGGCTTGCTTTCAGGCCTGTCATCAAGGATATTGTCTAGAGGGGAGAGAATAGGCAATTATGGGACAATTTGACATTACTTACAGAAAGCTTCCTAAGCAGCAGTGCGACTTGCGCAGATTACTCCTCAGCACAAAACCAGCAACAATATTTGCAAGCAACGAATGTGAAAATACTCTGTAAAATATGAGCTTATCTTGGACAGCTGTTCTTAGTCCATCAATGGACGAGTAGGTATGTTGACAACAGCTGTACGGTATATATTAAAGGAGTTAGCAATCATTATTGGGCTTACCAATATTGTAACTCAACCCAATCGAATGAATTAAAACATGTTTCCTATTCTTTCACTGGATGTGGGCATCTGGCCCACTCAGAATTTGTTGCCCATCCTTATTTGCCCTCGGGAAGGTGGTGGTGAGCTGCCTTCATGCACCGTTGCAGTCCATGTGGTGTCGGTACACCCCTGTTAGGGAGGGAGTTCCAGGATTTTGACCCAGCGACAGTGATGGAGAGATGATATATTTCCAAGTCAAGATGGTGAGTGACATGGAGGGGAAATTGCAAACGGTGGAGTTCCCATGCATCTGCTACCCTTGTGGTAGAGGTCATGGGTTTGGAAGGTGCTGCCTAAGGAGCCTTCGTGAGTTCCTCAATCTTGTACATGGTACACACTGGTGTGTCGGTGGTGGAGGGAGTGAATGTTTTAAGGTGGAGATGGAGTGCCAGTCAAGTTGACTGCTTTGTCCTGAATGGTGTTTACAGAATTGCAAAATTTTTACACTGCAAAAGGAGGCCATTCGGCCCATCAAGTCTGCACGGCTTTCTGAAAGAGTTTTTTTTAATCCAATCTCACTCCTCTGCCTTATCCCTGTAACCTTGTAGACACTTTTTAAAAAAGATATCAATCCTTTTGAACACCTCAATTGAACCTTCCTCCACCCCCATCTCGTTCCAAACTCCAAACACGCTCTGAGTGAAAACACTTTTCCTCACCACTTTTACTTCTTTTGCCCATTATTTTGAATCTGTGCCCCCTGGTTCCTGATGTTGGCTTGAGAGAGAACCGTTTCTCGCTCTTTAGCCTGTCCATTCTCCTCTGGATCCTGAATACCTCCATCAAGTCTCCTCTCAGCCTTCTTTTCTCCAAGGAAAACAGTCCCAACCTTTACAATCTATCCTCATAGCTACAGTTGTTTATCCCTGAAATAATTCCTGTGAATCTCCTCTGTCCTCTCTCCAATTCCTTCACATCCTTCCTCAAGTATGTCTCCCAGAACTGGATGCAGTACTCCAGATGAGGCCTAAATACTGTCTTATACAGGTTCAGCATGACTTCTTTATTCTTGTACTCAGTGCCCATATTAATAAAGCTTCATCTACTATATGCTTTATTGACTGCTCTCTCAACATGCCCTGCCATCTCCAATGAGAGTCAAGCTTCTTGAGTGTTGCTGCAGCTGCACTCATCAGGTAAGTGGAGAATATTCCATCACACTCTTGATTTGTGCCTTATAGATGGTGAACAGGCTTTGGGGAGTCAGGAGGGGAGTTACTCTCTGCAGAATTTCCAGCCTCTGACCTGCTCTTGTAGCCACAGTACTTATATGGGCTGGTCCAGTTGAGTTTCTGGTCAATGGTAACCAGGGGGCCCCCTCCCCCCAGGATATTGATAGTGGGGGATTCAGCGATGGATGTTCTTCAATTCAAAACGAATGGAGTAACCAAATCTTGCATTGGAGGAGTTGGGGTGGAGGTGGGGAGATGGTGTAATGAGAGCACACAGTTATATTCCACTCCCCTGCAATTGATCCCATTTCCAAGCAGTGCAGGGTACCTACACCACATGGACTGTAACGGTTCAAGAAGGCAGCTCACCACTGCCTTCTCAGGGGTAATTTGTAGAGGATCAGAAGTGATCAGCATGCTCCCACGTCTGTCACAGTTTGGCAGAAGGTACAATTGGCTCAACTCAATACACAAATTTTTTTTTAAAGCATTGTTTTGTTCAACCCACGACTTCATTCCCAGACTAAATCCATCACAAGTCTCCTATTTAGGTACAGCATGTAGCAATACATAAGCTGCTCAGAACGGCAATTAAACTGTTGGGACACAACAGCTGTCTTTATGTTCTAATGCTGGTAATCTCGCAATGTGCTACATTAAACTTTCAAGTGCTGGACAATGATAACTTTATTATTCCATTTGTTTATAGCATGCCTGCCACATAATGGCAATAAATAAGATTTTCTGTTTCAAAACAGAAAATGATGAAATCGAGCAAAAAGGATAGTTAAGTTTTCAGAGTGAGGCTTTTATTCACTAGCTTCACCCATCCTTTTGTTGGGTAGAGCAGCGTCCCTCCAGTTCCACATCAGCATTGTCCACGTGTGAGTCTAGATGGTGAATTCCATTAAAAATCCAGCGATTTGAAATGTTAGTTTTGTTTCTATCGTCACTGAAGCTGCCTGGCCTGCTGAGCGTTTCCGGCATTTTCTCCTTATACTTTCCCGCATTCGCAGTATTTGACTTTTGTTCAAGTTTTAGCCGGCTATTTGACTCTGGGACTATCATAGCCCAGTCTGATACATCCTCACTTAATACATCCTCAATACACAAACATTCCTCAGGAATGGGGACTGGACACTGTGCAGTTCCCATTGGTCCTCGAGAGACACAAACCTTCCCAGGTCAGCACATCATCAGGTCTACTTTACTGAGTCTGAGTTATAATTACCCAGCCACCTTTACCGTATGAGACCAATGCTTTGTGCCTCTTTAACTGCTTTCTTAATCTTCAACCATTTGTGCACATAAACTCCTGACCCCGTTTCCCTACACCCTTTAGAATTGAGCCCTTCATTTCGTATTGTTTTTCTTTTCTTCCTAACAAAATGTATCCCTTCACACTGCTCTGTGTTAAATTTCATTTGCCACATGTCTGTCTGTTCCAGCAGCTGGTCTGTGTCCTCTATCACATCTTCCTCTTAGTTCAAAATTTTGCATCATTTCCAAATTTTAAAATTGTGCCCCGTACATCCAAATCTAGGTCATTAACTTATGTCAAGAAACATATTGTCTTAGTATCGATTCCACTATATACATACTTCCAGTCCAAATGAAAACATTCACCGTGACTCACTATTTCCTGCCACTCAATCAACTTCATGGTCCATGCCTGAACCAAGGCTGTAATGAGGTCAGGTGCTGAGTGGCCCTAGCAGAACCCAAACTGAGCTTCAGTGAGCAGGTTATTGCTGAGTAGGTATCGTCTGATAGCACTTAGTAAGGCTGGGTAAGGGGGAGGCTGGCAGGATCCACACAGAGCAGCAGGGCTGTTCCTTCAGGAACGATACTAAGGCCAAATGGATACCTCACTTCAGAACCTGAAAAACTAGTTGGGAGTTTCTGCAGCATAAGCACTGACTAGTATTAATGCGTCTCCTGGAACAATACTTTTCACTGTATATTAATCCATGTGACAACAACAAATCAAATCAAATCAAAAGGCGTCAGAACTTTCGTATCAATATTGAAATCAGACAGATGCCGAGACCCCCTGATAACTTTAGCGTTGCAAAAACGCATGGGCACATCTGACCCAGGACATCACTCTGCAAATTTCAAGATTACTGCACCCTCAGTCCGCCTGTGAAACAGCGATGTTGAATTTAGGTCCCTTCACCTTTTTAAAAATTCCATCATTAGTAGTTTTAATTCCTGATTGTCACGTGACCGATTCCTAGGGGGGGGGAAGAGGGGGGAGAGTACTCCTTTAAGCATTCACAGCCTTAATTGTCAGGAAGTAAACACAGACTGACACGATCATGTTGCTCTGTCAGGACATTTAGTGGATTGGAATGTGCTTGTTCAGTATCCAACAGCAGCACCCGGGCAGCCAGCACTCTGCATCCATAGCAGAGTACGGCATCTGGAATGTGATGTTTGGATGTGCTCAATCTAATGTTTTCACGGGTTTTCTTTTGCAAGTATTGTGGGTAAGAGCAACCTATTCATCTGAGGGAAAGAAAACATTTGGAAAACAGTTATAATGGAACGCTTCCTTCACTGGCACTGTTGGTGACAGAATGATTAATGTTGTGAATATACTGCCAACAATGTGCTAAGTGAAATATTTACGGAGAGTGGTTACATTATTCTATGTCTGATTCAGTAACATCCATCTCAGGATCATTCCTGGCCCCAATATAAGAACTGGACATCTGTCACTGACTTCAGATGAAAGGCAGAAGCAGAACACAAAAATATTATAAAGGAAATTAGAATTTTACAATGAACTTTTTTGCTTGAAAGCAGAAAACCTCAGGGAAGCAATCAAAGGGCGGGCATGGTGGCAGTGGTTAGCACTGTTGCCTCTCATTGCCAGGAACCCAGGTTCAAATCCTGGCTTGGGTCACTGTCTGTGTGGACTTTGTACGTTCTCCCCCTGTTTGCGTGGGTTTCCTCCGGGTGCTCCGGTTCCCTCCCACAGTCCAAAGGTGTGTGGGTTAGGTGGACTGGCCATGCTAAATTGACCCTAGTGTCGGGGGATTAGCAGGGTAAATGAGGGTTACAGGAATAGGGCCTTGGTGGGATGTGGTCGGTACGGACATGATGGGCTCAATGGCCTCCTTCTGTACTGTAGGGATTCTATGAATCATAGAAGGGAAGATTTTTAAAAATTCAGTATTGGGACATGGGCGTCGCTGGCTGGCCAGCATTTATTGCCCATCCCTAGTTGCCCGTGGAGGGCAGTTGAGAGTCAACCACATTACTGTGGCTCTGGAGTCACATGTAGGCCAGACCAGGTAAGGACAGCAGATTTCCTTCCCTAAAGGACATCAGTGAACCAGATGGGTTCTTTTGACAATCGACAATATTTCATGGTCATCAGTAGATTCTCAATTCCAGAATTTTTTTTATTGAATTCAAATTCCATTATCAGCCATGGTGGGTTCGAAGCCGGGTCCCATTAGCTGAATTTCTGGATTAATAGTCTAGCGATAATAATACTGGGCAATTACCTTCCTTGATATTAATAAGCTGCTTGCAAGACATTCACACTGGGCAGATTTGCAGTCATTATGCCACCATTCTTAACTATTTGGTCTGTACATTATGAAATTCTAATTGCGCAGATTGATAAATAAATAAACCCAATAACATTCGGCGTTACAAAAATATAAAGTTTAAAGCTTATATACTAGCGCCACAAGTGGGCTTACATTAACACTGCAATGAAGTTACTGTGAAAATCCCCCAGTCGCCACACTCCGGTGCCTGTTCGGGTACACTGAGGGAGAATTTAGCATGGCCGATGCACCTAACCAGCACGTCTTTTAGACTGTAGGAGGAAACCGGAGCACCCGGAGGAATCCCACGCAGACAGGGGGAGAACATGTTGACTCCACACAGACAGTGACCCAAGCAGGGAATCGAACCCGGGTCCCTGGCACTGTGAGGCAGCAGTGCTAACCACCGTGGTGGTGGTGATACATAATGATTTCCCAGATTAAATCTCATCTTGCAATGCAGGCAACCTGACAAGGTAACTGCCTGATAATTCCTTCCACACAACCATTCTTATTTTCTATATCTATCAGTCAATCAAAAGCTTCAGGATGATCAGCACTCCCGCAATTCGTCACCATTTAAAGTGTGGGCAAGGCCATTCAGACTGTCACTGTTTATATCAGTGCTCACAGTGCCTCCCTTTACTCCCAAAGTGACATGCGACACATGGATTGTAGTGGAAGGCTCACTAATCACAACCAGCACAAATAAAAACAGAAAATGCTGGAAATACTCAGCAGGTCAGGCAGCATCTGTGGAGAGACAGAGAAATATTGTTAATAGGCAGAACTTTCCTAGCCTCGGGTCGGGACCTGCGTCAGCTTCCCACTGAATGGGGTGGAGAGCCACTTACTCTATTCAAGGCCCTAAGTTTGCAGTATTTGAGGAGGCAGGGGGTAAAAGGGCAGGTGTTACACATCCTGTGCTTGCATGGGAAGCATGCGTGGGAAGAGAAGGGAGGTTGGGGTGATTGAGGAGGGAGCCAGAGTGTAGTGGAGGGAGTGGCTCCTTCTGATTGCTGAAAGGGCAGAGGGAATTGGGTTTAGAGATGGCATCATGCTGGGGGTGACAGGAACGGTGGAGAATGATCCCTCCGAGGCCACAAACACTCCTTCCAAGTGAAAATTGGCAAGTACTTCTTTCAGGGGAGGCAGTGACACAGTAGTATTGTCAATGGGCTAGTAAACCAGAGACCCAGGGTGATGCTCTGGGGACCTGGGTTCGAATCCTACCACAACAGATGGTGAAATTAGGATCCAATAGAAACCTGGAATTTAAAAAGTCTAATGATGACCATAAAGCCATTAATGTAAAAACCCATCCGGTTCACTCATCTCCTTTAGGGAAGGAAATCTGTTCTCCTTACCTGATTTGGCCCACATGTGACTCCAGTCCCACAGCAATGTGGTTGACTCTTAAATGCCCTCAGGGTTGGGCAATAAATGCTGCCTCGCACAGAGACGCCCACATCCCAAGAACGAATATAAAAAATGTTTAGTCTACTATATTCACTGCTCACAATGCAGCCTGCTCTATGGGAAGATCAAATGTATTTTGGGTGACTACTTTGCAAAATGCCTCCATTGTGATACTGTGCTTCCAGTGATCTGCCATTTTAATTATCAACCTTATTCTCACACCCTGATCATTCTGTCCTCCGTCTCCTGCAGTCTCCCAATGAAGTTCAACAAATCATAGAATCCCTACAGTGCAGAAGGAGGCCATTTGGCCCATTGAGTCTGCCCCAATCAACAATCCCACCCATGCCCTATCCCCGTAACCCCACGTATTTACCCTGCCAATCGTCCTGACACTAAGGGGCAATTTAGCATGGCCAATCCACCAAACCTGCACATCTTTGGATTGTGGGAGGAAACCGGAGCACCCGGAGGAAACCCACGCAGACCTGGGGAGAACGTGCAGACTCCACACAGACAGTGACCCAAGCCAGGAATTGAACCTGGGTCCCCTGGCGCCGTGAAGCGGCAGTGCTAACCACTGTGCCACCGTGCCATCCCAAATCCGAGGAACAACACTTCAGCTTTTGATGAGGCGTTTCACAGCTTCCCAACCTCGACAGTCAGGTCAATAATTTCTGACCGTAACCTCTGCCCCCATTTAGTTTCCCCTCCCTCCGTAAGTTTTGGTTTTACTCTCAAGTTTCCCAACAGAGGCGGCTCAAATTTCTACCAATCGTACCTCCTCTAGATTGGCCCTTTGTGCCCCGTTACTGCTCCCTTTGACCTTGCACCGCCAACGCTGTTGTCAATTAATCTCTCCCGTCTTCAGCCCTATTCCTTTTCCCCTTATTCCAACTCTCTCCCCCCCGCTCTTCCCGGTTCCACTGACTCCAAATCTGTGAACATTTCTAACTCTTCCCCAGTCCTGATCCAAGCTCACAGATCTGAAACATTGAGCCCGTTTCTCTCTCCGCGGATGTGGCCTTTCCTGCTGTGCATTTCCAGCATTATTTCAGATGACCAGCATTTGCAGTATTTTCTTAGAATCTTAGAAACCCTACAGCACAGAAAGAGGCCATTCAGCCCATCGAGTCTGCACCGACCACAATCCCACCCAGGCCCACCCCCACATCCACCCACCAATCCCTCTAACCTACGCATCCCAGGACACTAAGGGCAATTTTAGCATAGCCAATCAACCTAACCCGCACATCTTTGGACTGTGGGAGGAAACCGGAAACCTGGGTTCGATTTTGCTTTTGAATCAGATCTGGTGAAGCCCCAGGAGAGGCTGGACTGCAGGGTCCCCAGTCAAATCACCTTGAAAATGTCCAAAACAGGAATTGTTGCATTAAGTTTGCATTTGATCATACAGAAATATTCATAGAATCACATAGAATCATAGAATCCCTACAGTGCAGCAAGAGGCTGTTCGGCCCATCAAGCCTGCACCGACACCCATCCCATTTAGGCCCTGTCCCCGTAACCCCATGCATTTACCCTGATGATTCCCCTGACACTAAGGGGCAATTTAGCATGGCCAATGCAGCTAACCCGCACATCTTTGGGCTGTGGGAGGAAACTGGAGCACCCGGGGGAAACCCACGCAGACACAGGGAGAACATGCAAACTCTGCACAGACAGCGACCCGAGGCTGGAATTGAACTCAGGTCCTTGTCGCTTTGAGGCAGCAGCGCTAACCACTGTGCCATCATGCTACCCATGTCCCCCGACAAACTCATGGCAAACGCACCCCAGCCCTGCCTATTTCTCCCCACCCCAATCCAGTACTTGGAGTATCATTGACATTAATTAGTGGCAAAATGGGGGCTTTTACCTTCTTGGTCATTCGCAGCAGGACAGAAGGAAGCAATAAGGGCATCAGCTACAGGAGAAGAGGAGAGGTCAGAAAGGGAAGAAGAGCAAAGAATCAGAAATTAGTTGACACAGTGAGTTTAAGAAAGATCAAACATTAGTCAAACTGCAGAAAAATGAGGAACTGCTGAAGAAAAAAAACAACAACTTCTTTTTTATAGCACTTCAAACCTGGTCCCAACATCTCACCAAAGGAATGTCAACAAACAAAATTCGACAGCTAATGAGCCACCATATTAGGGGAAGATGACCAACGGTTTGGTCAAAACGTTAGGTATTAAAAAACATCTTCAAAGGAGGAAGAGAGGCAGAGAGGTTTATGGAGGGAATTCCAGAGCTTAGTGCCTCAGCAGCTCAGAGGAAAGGCACCAAGGGTGAAGTGATTAAAACGGAGGCTGATCAAGAGGCCAGAATTAGATGGATATGTCGGAGGAGATTACTGAAATTGTAGGTCATAGAGTCATGAAGGTTTACAGCATGGAAACAGGCCCTTGCCACCCCTTTGTTTTTAACCACTAAGCTAATCCCAATTTCCTGCGTTTGGCCCATATCCCTCTATACCCATCTTACCCATGTAACTGTCTAAAGGCTTTTTAAAAGACAAAATTGTACCCGCCTCTACGACCACCTCTGGCTTTTGTGTGAAAAAATTGCCTCTCTGGACACTTTTGTATCTCTCCCCTTAAACCTATGCCCTCTAGTTTTAGACTCTCCACCTTTTAGAAAAAATATTGACTATCTAGCTGATCTATACCCCTCTATTTTATAGACCTCTATAAGATCACTCCTGAGCCTCCTACGCTCCAGAGAAAAAAGTCCCAGCCTATCCAGCCTCTCATAACTCAAATCATCAAGTCCCGGTAGCATCCTAGTAAATCTTTTCTGCATTTTTCTAGTTTAATAATATCCTTTCAAAATAGGGTGACCAGAACTGTACTCAGTATTCCAAGTGTGGCCTTACCAATGTCTTGTACAACTTCAACAAGACGTCCCAACTCCTGTATTCAATGTTCTGACCAACGAAACCAAGCATGCCAAATGCCTCCTTCACAACTCTGTCCACCTGTGACTCCACTTTTAAGGAGCTATGAACCTGTATCCCTAGATCCCTTTGTTCTATAACACTCCCTAACGTCCTACCATTAGCTGAGTAAGTCCTGCCCTGGTTCGATCTACCAAAATGCATCACCTCGCGTTTATCTAAATTAAACTCCACCTGTGGAGGTGGTGGAGAGGAGGGGGGAGGGCGTTGGAGAAGAGGGTGGAGGGATTTGTAAACAGGGGTGGAAGTTTTTAAATTAAGATGCTGCTTAATTGGGAGCCAATACATGTCAGGGAGAACACAACGGATGGATGAATGGGATTCAGTTGAAGTTAGGACAACGACATCAGAGTTTTGGATGACCTCGGGTTTGAGGGGGACACAAGGTAGGAGGCCAGCCTGAGTGGAATAATGAGAGATAAGAAAGTTATGAGTGAGAGTTTCAGCTGTAGATGAGGTGAGACAGCTGTGAAGTTGAGCAATTTTATCAAAGTGGAAGTAGCTGGTTTTAGCGATGGCCCAGAGATGTGCTTGAACCCTCATCCTGGGCTCAAATAGGACATCAAGATGGCAAACAGTTTGGTTCAGCCTCAGACAGCTGCGAGGAAGAGGGATGGGGTCAGTGGCTCGAGAGTGGAGTTTGTGGGTGCCAAAGCCTGCCTGAGGAACACACAAACAAGCAACACCATTGACATAGAAACATAGAAGATAGGAGCAGAAGGAGGCCATTTGGCCCTTCAAGCCTGCTCCACCATTCATTAAGATTATGGCTGATCATCCAACTCAATAGCCTAATCCTGCTTTCTCCCCGTAACCTTTGATCCCATCTGTCCCAAGTGCTATATCTAGTCGCCTCTTGAATACATTCAATGTTTTGGCATCAACTACCTCCTGTGGTAATAAATTCCACAGACTCACCACTCTTTGGGTGAAGAAATGTCTCCTCATCTCCATCCTAAATGGTCTACCCCGAATCCTCAGACTGTGACCCCTGGTTCTGGACTCCCCCACCATCGGGAACATCCTCCCTGCATCTACCCTGTCTAGTCCTGTTAGAATTTTATAAGTCTCTATGAGATCGCTGCTCATTCGTCTGAACTCCAGCGAAAACAATTCTAACCTAGAGACAGGGTGCTTTGAACATAGAGCACAGGCAAGATTCAATTCAATTAAAATACCCAATTAATCCTAAAAATCTACATTCCCATTTGCTTTCTGATAGCTAGTATGCTGAACAGTAGGAAGAAAACACATCGCAAAGTAAAAAAAAACAGAAGAGTATCAGCAATCTGATGTATGTTCGAGTTGCAATATTACCAGAACTGCGATGATCAGGAGTGTCTCTGAATGAGCAGAATGTCAAGTGATTACAGGGAAATTCATTGATGGTTTCTAGAGGAAGTGGACTCTCACTATCTATACACAGATGGCTGGACCATCATGGCAGACACCACGAACCAAATTTTCATCTCCTCATGAAGGTGGGAAGAGGCTCGCAAAATGCAGGAAAAAAACAGCGTGGATACAAAGTTGGCTTGAGGAGTGAGTTGTTGAATGGAAATGATTGTTTTTCAGACTGGAGGATGTTAGACAATGGTGTTCCTCAAAGTTCAGTGTAGGGACTACTGCTTTTTATGTAGAAATGGTTTGGATATTGGAATACAGAACAAATTTTTACCATTTGCCAATGATATAAAACTTGGAGGTGTGATTAGCAGTGAGGATGATTCAAAATAACTGCAACATGACACAGGGCAAAATGGACGGACAAATGGGCAGCTGGAAGTTAAAGAAGAGAAACGTGAGGTGAAACATTTTGGCGGAACAGATAAGAGGTGATATATAATTAATGACACTGTTCTAAAAAGTGTGCAAAGAAAGAGGGACCTGGAGGTTCACGCACAGAGATCTTTGAAGTCAGCAAAATGTATTGATAAGGTTGTTAGTCTTGGGATTCATAGACAGAGGCATTGAGTATAATTGCTGGAAAGTTAAGCTGAAACTTCGTTGATGCTCTGGTTAGGCCACAACTAGAGTACGGTGCCCAGTTCTGGTCAACACACTATTGAGAGGGTTCAGAGGAGATTTATCAGAAGGGTTTCAGAGATGTGGGAACTTAGCTACAAGATTAGGTTGGAGAAGCTGCAGTTGTTATAGTTGCAGCAAAGGAGGTCGGGAGCAGGTTGATAGAGATGCATATGATTGTTGCAGATTTCGATTAGATAGACAAAGAAAAATTCTTCCCATTAGCTGATGGTACAAAGACTAGGCAACACAGATTTGAGGTTTTCCCCAAGAGATACAAGGGAAAATTTGAGAAGAACTTTCTTACACAGCGAGTGGTAATGGCCCGCAACTTGTAGCCTTCGAGGGTGTTGGAAGTAGAGATGATTAATGGTTTCGAGAGGATACTGAAGGGTGCTGGTGGGATCCAGGGCTAGAGCAGGAGAATGGCACCAATTGGCTTGCTCTACAGTGGGACAGTATGGATTTGATGGGCCAAACAGCCCCTTTCTGCACCATGATAATGCTATGACACTGATGGCTATGTCTTCAGTTGCCTGGGCCCTAAGCTCTGGAATTCCCTTTCTAAACCTCTCTTCGCTCATCCTTTTCAAAACCATTCAAAGCCCACCCTATTACACCAAGTTTTCAGTCACCTCACCTACAGTGAGCACTGTGACAATGTTTTTCCAATTTACACCCCTGTGGAGAATGTATCGATTTCTGAAGCTAAAGATGCTATAGAAATACTAGTTTTTGTTCTTGTAGATTAGATTATACAAGAAGAGTGGAAAAATAAATCATATTCCCTCATATATTCCCATTTCTTCTTTCATTGAGTGGGGCGGAGGCGGGGGGTGGAGGCGGGGGGGGGGGGGGGGAGGGGGGGGGGTTCAGTTCTTGCTGATTTCCCTCAGAAACCAGAGAAGGGAAGGTAATGGATTCTGCAAATCCTGCCTTCGTGTGGGGATAATTCATCTATCTGTGATGCTAACTGACCTCTGACAGTTGAGATTGGGAACGTCGATGTGGAAGACAGTTTTCTAGCACGACAGGCCAGCATGTAGCATTCAGTTCAACAAGAAATCAATCTCCACTCACACAGCTCACACTCGCATTCGTTCTGCATTGTGATCCTTCTAAAGCACCAATACTTCTCCCACTTTGCTTGATATTGTTGGTAGTTCTATCATTAACTATCTCAAGGATTGGGAGATTATTACATTAACATATCAATATAATACACATAATTCCAAAGAATGTTAATCTGAACGAATAATATGCCCTCAGGTATGTGAGAATGAGAAGCCTGCCCCCACCACCCCCAGCATCTCTGAAGGATGGGCAGATAAAATAAAATGGGTGGCCAGGTCAGCCTTACCGCCAACCCTCAACCTGTCCCCCATATTCTGGGGAACAGATAAGGGGTCAGGCAGCCTGTCTGGCCTTAGCTTTATTGGTATCCATAAGTGGCCAATTAATGAACACCTAAGGACCTCATTCCACCTCTGCTGCAAGGTGGAGATGCCGGCGTTGGACTGGGGTGAGCACAGTAAGAAGTCTCACAACACCAGGTTAACACTCCTCTCATCTGATGAAGGAGCAGCACTCCGAAAGCTCGTGATTCCAAATAAACCTGTTGGACTTTAACCTGGTGTTGAGAGACTTCTTACTGAGCCCACCTCTGCTGCAGTAATATGTGGGGCTGGGAAAGCCAAGTATCCCGGGAGATTTAACAGCAAGGGTTAAAGGTAGGCTGGAGGGGCTGGGGGTGCTACCTCCTTTGAGGGCCCCTGTGTCCATTGGGGACAACCCCCCAGAGATGATACGTCCCTTTAGACCTTTCCCGGTCTATAAAAACCTGACACCCAACCACCCCACTCTTACCCCATTAAGGCTGGCCCCTAGCGTTTACTGCTGTGGGGAGTCCAGATTTAAAGTTGGCGTGTTGTTGATTGGTTTTTCATTGGAGTGCGAGTTGAGGACTATGTCAACCCTCCCCCCCTCCCCTCACCCTGCCTACCACCCACCATCAATGTAAAATTCCCCACCGTTTCAAAGCGTGAATAAAAAGGTCCAAAACAACATGCTTTGTACCGTCAGAGAGAGATTCATAATCATAGTCATAATCATCATCTTCATCATCTTCCTCGTCATTGTTGGGAGTCGCTGAGCCAGTTGGACCACCATTACTGGCCTGTGCCTGTAGGTTTGCTAGCTGGTGTGCCTGCAGGATATAACACATCTGTCAGTACAGCTGTATCTGCACACTGACTTTCAAAACAAGATGTCAAGCACAAAAATGGCAGGAATCTTCTCCCCCCAGTTCGATTCCAGCCTCGGTTGACTCTCTATGTGGAGTTTGCACGTTCTCTCCGTGGGTTTCCTCCGGGGTGCTCCGGTTTCCTCCCACACTCCAAAGATGTGCAAGTGAGGTTGATTGGCCATGCTAAATTGCCCCTTAGTGTCAGAGGGCTAGCATGGCCAATACACCTAACCAGCACGCCTTTTGGACTGTGGGAGGAAACCAGAGCACCCGGAGGAAACCCACCCAGACACGAGGAGAACGTGCAAACTCCACATAAACAGTCAACCGAGGTTTCGGGATAGGGCCTGGGTGGGATTGTTGTCAGTACAGGATTGATGGGCCGAATGGCCTCCTTCTGCACTGTAAGGATTCTATGATTCTATGAACTCCAGAGAGTAGAGTCTAACTCAGCTCCTCATCATAGGACAATCCCTCATCCCAGGAGTCAATCTAGTGAAGCTTTACTTTACTGCCTCCAATGCAAGTTTATCTTACACATGGAGACCAAAGTGGTCCCAAAGCCGTGCACAGTACTCCAGATGTGGTCTCACCAAAGCCACATACAATTGTAGCAAGACTTTCTTCTTCTTGTACTCCGATTCCTTTGCGATAAAGGCCAACATACCATTTGGCTTCCTAATTGCTTGCTGTACCTACATACTAATCTTCTGTGTTGCTTGTATGAGTACATCAAAGTCTTTCTGAACCTCAACATTTAGAAGTTCTATGCTTTTTAAAAAATATCTTTCCTTTCTATCCTTAATAACTTCACCCTTCCCCACATTAACTTCTCCTGCCACGTTTTTGTCCACTCAGGGCGGCACGGTGGCACAGTGGTTAGCACTGCTGCCTCACAGTGCCAGGGACCCGGGTTCAATTCCTGGTTTGGGTGACTGTGCGGAGTTTGCACGTTCTCCCAGTGTCTGGGTGGGTTTCCTCCGGATGCTCTGGTTTCCTCCCACAGTCCAAAAGGCATGCTGGTTAGGTGTATTGGCCATGCTAAATTCTTCCTCAGTGTACCCGAACAGGTGCCAGAGTGTGGTGACTAGGGGATTTTCACAGTAACTACACTGAGTGTTAATGCAAGGCCACTTGCAACTAATAAATAATAAAATACTTTTTTTTTCACTGAACATTTCTCTATCTCTTTGTGTCCTCCTCAGAACTTACATTCCCACTTAGATTTGTACCATCAGCAACTCGGATACATTACCCTCAGTCTAAGTCATTAATATAGATTGCAGATAGCTGAGGCCTGAGGACTGTGGCATTCTACTAGTCAACTTGAAAACTCACTTTTTATTTCTATTCTGTTTAGTGACCATGCTAATGTTTTACACCCAACCCCATGCCCTTATCCTGCATATAAACCTTTTGTGTGGCATCTTATCAGGTGTCTTTGGGAAATTCAAGTATATTACAAATAATGACATCTCCTTCATCTACCCTCCTCATTATCACCTTCTCAGGTAAGGATGGGCAATAAATGCTTGTCTAGCCAACCTTGGATTGTGGGCCCAAACCCATTAGGTTGTATTGAGCTGTTCAAAAATACCAACAGCAACACTGACCACCCTGAGAATTTGCTTCAATTCCAGGTTTGAATTTTCAGTCAGGAAACAGGGAGGGAGAGTTTCCTGTTCCAGTGCCATCTGGCACTGGATTGCCTGGATATGAAGCATGGATGAAAATCAATGGAGGAAGCTTTGCTTGCCTGATCTTTGGCCCATTTCAATGAGTGGATAGGAAATAAGATGAACTCACATATACTGGCGTGCAATCCTGATTTTTTCTATGTTTTGTGCCTAAGTAATTCAGTACGTCCAAGTTCAGGAAAAGGAAAATCTGTCCTGTTATCTTCAGAGACACTGAGCGAGAAAGTTATCTTGGATAGTGTAATGTCTCGAGGCCATTTGATGTGGCTAGTAACAAACTAAAAGATTTATTGACTGTGAGGGACTATGTTCAATTTAGGATTTAACAGCACAACTACACAGATCTATTCCCAACAACGTTCTGACTCTAAATGAAGCTTTCCAACCCTGGGAATCTGTGCCTCTCTCCTGATCGGACCAGGCTCACGCTCCATTGGTTATGGCCCGGTCACGTGGCCCACAAAGGATCACCCATTAAAGGGGCCACGCTACCACAGATGGTATGGCACAGGACAAATGTTTTGCACCAAAGCAATATTCAGCTCCATCAAGCTTTAACCTCCCTTGCGCTACTGCTCAAGGCGATGGTCTAGTGGTATTATCGCGGGACTATTAATCCAGAAACTCAGCTAATATTCTGGGGACCTGGGTTCGAATCCTGCCACGACAGATGGTGGAGTTTGAATTCAATTAAAAATATCTGGAATGAAGAATCTAACGATGACCATGAAACCATTGTCGATTGTAAGAAAAACCCATCTGGTTCACTAATGTCCTTTTAAGGAAGGAAATCTACCATCCTTACCCGGTCTGGCCTATATGTGACTCTAGAGCCACAGCAATGTGGTTGACTCTTAACTGCCCTCGGGCGACTAGGGATGAGAATAAAGGCTGGCCAGCCGGCTGTCCCACGAATGAATGAAAGAAAAATCTTCCCTTCTATGATTGCTTCCCTGAGGTTTTCTGCTTTTAAACACCCATGTCCCACGAATGAATAAAAACAAAGACAGGTCTCCTCCTCCAATTCCTCGTCTGGTCACCCTGTAGCACGACTATTAGCACTCGTGTGGCTTCATTGGACATTCGTAAAATTATCTGACATCAACAGATATAAAATACACTGGCATGCTTATATTTCGAGTCTAGCAGGTGATAGAAATGATTGATGATCCAGCTGAAATGTTTAAACAATGCTTACCTTTTGTTTCAGTATGTCCACTGGAGTCTGATGGGCCTTCAGCTTCTTGTTCTTGAGGAGGATTTTCCCTCGGAGTTGCCACACTGACGGGAGCATTGGGTTATCCGCAAAGTCACTCTCGAACAAAAACTTTGTCACCAGCTTGTCTCCGAATACATTCTGAAGAAAGAGAGAGCTCCGTGAATGGAGGTGAGGGCTTGGCCAGCAGTCCGTATTGGTCACTTGTCACATTATCGGGGTTTTGAGAGATGTACTACTTAGAAACATAGAAACTAGAAGCAGGAGTAGGCCACTCGGCCCTTCGAGCCTGCTCCATCATTCATTTTCATCATGGTTGATCATCAAATTCAATATCCTGATCCCCCCCTCTTCTTCCCATATCCCTTGATCCCTTTAGCCCTGAGAGCTATATATCATTTCTTCTTGAAATCAGACAATGTTTTGGCCTCAACTACATTTGGTGGCAGTGAATTCCACACATTCACCACCCTCTGGGTGAAGAAATTTCTCCTCACCTCAGTCCTAAAAGGTTTACCCCTTATCCTTAAACTATGACCCCTAGTTCTGGACTCCCTGACCATTGGGAAGATTCTTTCTGAATCTAGTCTACTTACCTTAACTATTTCTGCCATCTTCCGCTGCTGAGGCAGTGAGCAGTGATTCTCGATTGATAAAATTACCGGCATCTCGGAGTTTACAAAGGCACTGCGATTAATCGACTCGACAACATCCTGCCGGAGACAATACCAAATTTGAATATTTATAATCATTGACCAATATTCATTTTTAAACACGCAGGCCAAAAGAAGCCAAATTGAACTGCACCTTAAATGGGATCTTTGTGGTGAGAGTGTGTCCGTGATATATTATTGGTGCACCATCATCTCCATCCCAGCAATCCAGCTCCACACTCCGACATCCCTGCAACAGCACCTGAGTATGGGAGATTGATACAAATTAGCTGGAATAGTGATGGAGTTTTCACAGAATCATAGAATCCCTACAGTGCAGAAAGAGGCCATTCGGCCCATCGTGTCTGTACTGACAACGATCCCACCCAGGCCCTATTCCTGTAACCCCACATATTTACCCTGCTAATCCCCCTGACACTAAAGGGCCATTTACCATGGCCAATCCACCTAACCCACACATCTTTGGTCTGTGGGAAGAAATCGGAGCACCCGGAGGAAACCCATGCAAACACGGGGAGAATGTGCAAATTCCACACAGACGGCCGGAATTAAACCCGGGTCCCTGGCGCTGTGAGGTACCAGTGTTAACCACTGCGCCACCGTTTCATGCAGCACGTGTAAATCGAGAGAGAAAGAGTGAGTGAGCGAGAGCACGTGGAGAGAAATAGAGAAAAAAGCAAAGAGGTTAGAAAGACAAAGAGAAAGGACAAGGAGGTGAATTTTAATGGGGATGGGGCATATTGTTCACACACATACTAACTTTAAAAAAGGCTGGCCTGCAATGATATTAAGCCGGGGCAGCTTTAACAAGCTCAGCGTGGGCATTCCCGCTCTCAGTAGAAGGAAAACCCACCCTCGAAAATGACCTGCGATTCAGATTGGCTGGCATCTCTTGCGGTCCCAATAGTGCCAGAACTCAGTAATGGATGCAGCTGGTGCTGCAAGCAATCCCAGAAAGGAGGAAGACAGCATGGATTCTGAACTCAGGCAAGCCTGGGCTTTTTGTGGGGTGTTGGGGGGGAGGGGAGGGTGAAATCAAGCACTCCAGAGAGGGGTGGAGGGGAATTGGGGGTCAGGTTTGAAGGTCGGGGAGGCAGGCACAGAGGGGGTGTGGGGAGTGCTCCATCTTGAGGGATGTTCCCCTTCCTTATTGTTTTTCACCAAAGCTGGTGAAAAAAATGGCCTGTCAACTCTTGTTCGCCCCTCCACCACCAACGGTGGAGTGGAATTAGGCCTTTAATTGCCCCTTAATTGGGCAGTTAAGGGTCCAATAAGGGTGGGCAGGCTGGTGGGTGCCTTGCCCATCCACTGCATTATGGAGAATGGGTTGAGGTTGGCAGGACAGCAACGGGCGAGTCACCTGTCACATTTTACTTGCCCCCATGCCAAAACATGATCTGAAAAGTGGTGGAGGGGGGTAATATTCACCCCAATAGATAGACAGCCAGACAGAGACACACAGGCTCAGTGACACCTGTTGTTTTTAAAACAAACTGGATTCTTTTCAAATCTGACTAACATTCCAAAGGATTAGGAGTATGGAGATTGTGTAAAGAGTAAGCCCTCAGGATGAAGTCTTGTGCGATGCCTGGACCCACAAGCCAACAGAGCTTTAGGTTTTTAGCACAGGGGCAAGACGGATTCATTAACAATGAAAACTTTTGTTTTTCCCAATGTCTGGTCCAATGATTTTGATCAATATCTATTTACAAAGCTTGGAGTATGGTTATTGCTGAGCCTGCGGCACTGTGGTTAGCACTGCCACCTCACAGCGCCAGGAACCCAGATTTGATTCCAGCCTCAGGTGACTTGTCTGTGTGGAGTTTGCACGTTCTCCCCGTGTCTGCGTGGGTTTCCTCCGGGTGCTCCAGTCTCCTCCCACACTCCAAAGATGTGCAGGTTAGGTGGATTGGCCATGCTAAATTGCCCCTTAGTTTCCTGAGATGTTTAGGTTAGATGGATGAGCCATGGAAAATGCGTGGGGTTACAAGGATAGGGCGGGGGAGTGGACCTGGGTAAGATACTCTGTCAGAGAGTTGATGCAGACTCGATGGGCTGAATGGCCTCCTTCTGCATTGTAGGGATTCTGCGACACGGGGACACAGAGAGAGAAAAGCAAAAAAGAGATAAACAGATTAAAAAAACAAGTGGGAACAGACATGGATACATATGTGGAGGAGAGACAGGTATTAAAAATGTGATACCTGGCTGTAAAGCTCCACTGAGGATTCTCCTTTAAGTTGATGTCCGGTGAGATAAGTGTTATGAGAGGATTCAATGTAATAATATGAAAGTGGATACTGTAAATCCTCAACATTGATTTGGGATTCATCATTCTTTGAAGCAACATTCTCCTTGTCCATTAGGAACCTGAATACAGTATTTTGTAAAATACAGATATTGTTAAAAGCGAGCGTTATAGCAATGACAGAGCACCTTCTACACAAACACAATGAAGTTGTTTTTAGATCTCACTACTGTTAGAAAATATGTATAAGCATTACTACACCCCTTAGGTGCGATCTTACTGGCTGTTCACGCCACACTCCTGCTGCAGCGAGGTCGGAGAATTTGGCGGCCAGCCAACTCTCCATCCACTTCGACGGGATGGGAAAACCCCGCCGGCGTGAACGGTGGTAAGATTCCGGCCCTTATTTCTCCTTCTCCATTACATTCCACCCAGCCCCCTTTCTACTTCACGCATCATTATCTGTCCTGCAGAAAAAAAAAGACCATTGGGAAAGCTCTAGACATGAATTACTAATTGGCATTGGTCCATGCCGGCCAGAGTGAGGGTCAGTGGTGACCACCGTGAACCTGAACAAGGTGGTGTTTGGTAGTAGTGTGTGTGGTAATTTTGGCAGCGCATGTGGTAATTTTGGTAGCGCGTGTGGTCATTTTGGCAGCGGGTGTGGTCATTTTGGAGGTCTCCTTAACCAGGGTTCGACGTTTCATCTATTTGCAGACAGTGGGTGAAAGGTCGAGCCTTCATGATGAAAAAAAGAACCAGAATGAAAAGATGATTGGCAAATACCAGTAAGATGCTGGCTAGTGTACATGGCTGGAATCAGCCAAAGGGCACAGTCATGTGTGTATGGGTTCGATGGCCTTTACTCAAATAGCAGTCTGACAAAACCATGCATTACCTTGCAAAGCCCTCAAATGACATCAATCCCTGTTGCCGCATGTTGACTGATGGCTCAAATTTCTAGGAGGGAATGAATAGATTATTTCTTCAATATGTAGCACTGTTTATTTGATTCAAAGAGTTACAACGTATTGCAGTCTTCTACATAAATACTCATGAACTGCATCATTTCATCGAATTGATTGTCGTGTCTACTACTACGACTGGGTTGGTGCTGGCGTTTTTGTATCTGGGCTCCATTGGTGTGTAATATGAAGCCTCATATCAATGTTCTGATACTGATAGTTCTTGCTGTTCGGATTTAGGATTTAACAAACAACAGTGCCAGACACAGCCCTTTCCAAATCTTCAGACTCACTGTATTCCCAACAGGACAAAACAGTCAGTAGGAAAAATGTGTAGAACAAGATGAAGTTGCGTGGACCCAAGGGTCTGATTGGCAGGGGCTGAGGGGCTTCATGTTGGCCGCAGGTTACTGTTTGAATAACCTAAGGTGAACACAACATCCTCTTTCTCATAAGGTCTGGCTGACGGATTGAAAAGAGCTTCTCTATCTCTTTGCTTGTTCTCATGGGTCCTACATAAAATGAGTTTGAGCTAACTCCCAATTGGTATAGATATGCAGAACAAAATTGCCTGAAGTTTATGTGTCAATGTGATTGGCATAATTCTTGGCTGAATGGAAAATAGACAGCACCCATTGGTGCAACAGTAGATGCTCCTCTGTAATCGCCTTGACTACATGGTGAGGACATAGCGCGCAAGAAACAATACTTTTCACTGTAACCCAACACATATGAAAATAATAAAAATCAATCAATCCATCCCATCCTCAGAACTAAACCTGTGACTCTTCATTGCTCTCCCTCTAAAGCAGATACATCCTCCTTAGGTAAGGAAACAAAAAACTATACACAGTGCTCCAGACACAGATTGAGCAAGGCCCTGTATAGTAAGATTTCATTACTCTTATACACTACTCCCATCCTTTTGTGATAAAGGCGAACGTATCTTTCGCTTTCTCGATTATTTGCTTTCAAACAAGAAGTCTCTCAAACCTGGATAATGCTGAGGATTTCATCGTACGTGTGATTCTCTCCTTGACAGTTCACCAGGAAGTGATTCAACTGCTGAATCCCCATTCCGCTCTCTCCCAGAGAAGCGATTTCCACTCGATTGGTCACTATACTAGTAGCAGCAATGTAATCAGAAATCTGTCTCTGATTGTCTGAGATTTGCTGTCGACTCTTTATGAACAGACCAAGGTCAGATACGTTTCTTGTCAGGAGGTCTAAATGGACAAGATTATAATTTATTATTCTTAGCTATTAATTACGTCTCAATGTTGACCACTAGAAAAAAACATTTAAACCACTTTTCAATGAAGGATCTGAATACTAATGAGAATCAATTCTTGTAAAATGTCTTGTGACTTTTCTCCCTGAAGGTACAACAAATTTACCATAATTTACTTCATGAATATTCTTTTTATAAGTACTCTTCCAAGTGACTGAGAAGAAGAGTTCCGTAGAAAATGATATGGGTTTAAAATTAGAAGTAAAGAATAATTACTGACAGTAATATCATTACCATGAACATTTAGCCCGTCATACCAATTTGCTTTTTCTGTTGTTAATAGAAGGTTTATCTTTTAAAAATCAAAATCAAGGTCAAAATCTCATAACCAGAGGGACAAACTTGCTAGCACTGGAAGCAGTGCTTGAGAATAATAATGGGCATTTCTACTTTAAATTCATCCTGACGTTCAACATTTCTTCCTCTTCTTGAAGTTCATTAAAGTTTATTCATTCGTCACAAATAGGTTTTGCAATTAAGTTGCTATAAAAATCCCCTAGTCGCCACACTCCAGCGCGGGTTCTGATACACTGAGGAAGAATTTAGCACATCCAATGCGCCTAACCAGCACGTCTTTCAGACTGGGAGGAAACCGGAGCACCCAGAGGAAACTCACACAGACACGGGGAGAATGTCAAACTCCACACAGACAGTGACCCAAGGCCGGAATTGAACCCGGGCCCCTGGTGCTGTGAGGCAGCAGTGCTAACCAGTGTAACACCGTGCCACTCTAAAAAGGTAAATAGCTGAGAATGGTTTCGATCCATCGACTTCTGGGTTATGAGCCCAGCATGCTTCCGCTGCGTCACTCTACTATTCTCTTCCCGCACCTAGTGGTGGCACTAAGGCAGACTTTTGTCTGTTTCCATAACTAGTAATTCTCAGAACGGATTGTTAGTCTGTCGCCAGGGGCTTATAGCTTTAGTGGCACCAATCTGCATCAAGCGTGGCTAACCAGGAGTCTCTCCCGTCCTTACTGGCAGGCATTGGCCTGTTGGAAGCGCTTTGCAGGTTGATAATCAAGCTGCTTGACTGCGTTACGCACCTTCCTTGGCCATCATGTCCTGGGGTGGGACTCGAACCCTTGAGCTTCTGGCTCAGAGGCAGGGACATTATCCACGACACCACCTGACCGCCAGTAGTTCAACACTTAATGGTTTCTAATTATTGAGTCTTCTCTGCACCCGTGCCCCCTCCTCTCTGTGTAACTGTCTCTCCTGCTCCTTCTTTCCCTGTATATATATATCTCTCTCTGCCTTTGCGTACGTGTTGGCCCCGCTGTTCTTCTCTGTGTATCTATCCCTCCTGCTCCTCCTCATTCAATCTACATGTTGCTGCCATGAATTAATAGAGGGGTACGGTAAAAGAACACTTTCTCTGAAGATGATTGCTGGAAAATGAAATATCCAATAAGGAACGATGGTGGAAGCAGAAAATCCATAAACATTTGGAAAAGGAAAGAGATACAAGGTCACGAGGAAAGAATCGGATACAAAACTCCCTCTCCCACGTCCAGTGATGCCAACTGCTGCCCCCAGCTCCACCCCCTCAGGCCCACACCAGTGAAAATAGCCAACCAGGGGGCGGATTTTACAGTCACTCCTGCCAACAGAAGCTTCCGGTCCAACCAAAGAATTGAATGGCTCACTGCATTTTCCGACCCTGCCTCCACTATGACAGGGCTGTAAAATTCTGCCCCAGGACTCAGATCCTTGAGATTCACGAGCAAATTGTTTAGTTTAGTTTATTTATTATTGTCACAAGTAGACTTACACGGCAATGAAGTTACTGTGAAACTCCCCTCGTCGCCACACTCTGGCGCCTGTTCGGGTACACTGCGGGAGAATTCAGCACGGCCAATGCACCTAGCCAGCACTTCCTTCGGACTGAGAGGGGAAACCGGAGCACCCGGAGGAAACCCACGCAGACACGGGGAGAACGTACGGACGCTGCACAGACAGTGACCCAAGCCGGGAATCGAACCCGGGTCCTGGATGCTGTGAGGCAGCAGTGCTAACCATTGTGCCACCCATTGTGGGCTGCATTTAACCACAGTGTGGCGATGCCGGCGTTGGACTGGGGTAAACACAATAAGAAGTCTCACAACACCAGGTTAAAGTCCAACAGGTTTATTTGGTAGCACAAGTCACTAGCTTTCGGAGCGGTGCTCCTTCATCAGGTAATTCCAACCATTATTTTGGAATTCCAACCATTATTTTGTAAATTGAGTTTGTGTCTTTATATGCCCTGTTTGTGAACAGAACTCCCACTCACCTGATGAAGGAGCAGCGCTCCGAAAGCTTGTGGCTTGTGCTACCAAATAAACCTGTTGGACTTTAACCTGGTGTTGTGAGACTTCTTACTGTGTTTAACCACAGTGCCAGGAGGGGTGATTAACTTATTCACTAAAAAGGGATCTAACAGTCAGGCCATTTTCCCAGAAACTCGGTCTGGTAAGCAGTGAAACCACTTTTTTTTGTGAGTCACAGTGACGACATTAGAGCCTGGTCCTAATGTCCAGAATACCCCTTTAGAGAGAAGTGTTTGGTAACTAGGAACTGGAAGACCATCCAATGCAGATGATGCACCGGTGTGGAATTTAACTCATTGTTTACTGTCTTGCTAAACAAATACTCAGTACATTTCTACAAGGCTGCGTTCCTTTAACATTACAAACTACAATCTGGTGTGTAAATGCACCAAGTAAATGATCACAGTAACATTACAGGAGGTTACTGACCTAGGTCAGGCTGGAGCCCGCTGATCTTGTCATCAATCGTTAGGTTTGTGTACAGTGGGGTGGATTCCGAGCCAGAACGGTTACACGATACAGAGTAAATGTCAAAGAGGTCCTTCAAGTCCTTCCGACTTCGTACACTAATTCCACAACAATAAACAGTGAGTGTCCTGTTCTCCATTCATACATACTAAGCATGAATTAACAATCCACAGGTGAGAACATTTTAAAAAATAGTGGGGGGCTTTCAGCCCAGTTTCAGTGTTTGCTTTCCAGCATTAAATACTTTAATAGAAATCCACAGAATCCTTACAGTGCAGGAGGAGGTTATTCAGCCCACTGAGTCTGCACCGACTCTCCGAAAGGGCATCCCACTCAGTCCCTATGCTCTCCCCTGCGCATTTAATATTGGCCAATCCACCTAACCTACATATCTTTGGACAGTGGGTGGAAACCGGAGCACCCGGAGGAAACCCATGCAGACACGGGGAGAATATGCAAACTCCGCACAGACAGTGACCCGAGGCCTGGCGCTGTGAGGTAGCAGTGCTAACTACTGTGCCGGTTCCCCATTATAGTTGTCTCTTGCCTCCAACAAGGCAGACGTATTAAACACTAAGGCTTTAATGGACTGAGTTACAATTGGTGTTGCCTTATTTCAGTCTTACAGTGTGATCATATTTACCTGAATGATTTGAAAAGTTCAACAAATTCAATGAAGCTCATGTTGCTATCAGAGACCATGAAGTCCTGGAATCCTTTCAGTCCTCCTTTTACACGTCCATGCCAACTATTACTCCCTCTTGTGCTATAGCAGGTCCAAACAAACAGCATTAGACAACAAACATAAAACTACTTGGACAACAGGAAATGGATAGTGATCGTCTCAGAGTAACATTCCTATTATCTTGGACACGGGGCAGCCTGTCAACCACAATGTCTGTTACTAGTGTAAAGTATGTCCGCAGTTCACTGTTACAATGCCATGTTGAGTAGGATCTGAAAGAATTCATTGCTATAAAGTCATCTGCAGCTGGTAACACTTAAAGACATTGTTTACATGAATGGAATTTGGTAGAGTTCAATGTTAAAACTCTGGAGCCAAATTCAACCAGGTCATTTGTTAAACGACAGGATTTGAATAGCCTGTGTCCCAGGCCTGTTACGATACGTTTCCCATCGCATACAGTGGGTGGATTTACGCAAGTAGAATTTTCCCACTGTGTGCGATGGTTGGTAATAATGGGATGGCACGAAGAAATTTAGATCAAGACGTTCCAGTCCCACCGCTGACAGGGCTGGAGATTCCCACTGAAAGTTAATGGACATTTTCCATCTCGACTGGATAATCCTGGCCTCAAAATCTATTTCAACACGCGGCAGCCAGTGAGCCCGAGCAACCAGGGTTCGGAGGGAGCCTGCAAAGCGGCATTGCACAAGGAATCCAGAACTGCAATCAAACATTCCTCGTTTATTCCAGAGATGTGGAACCATCGACAAGCAGAGGTTGCGCTGTTGTCGGACATTCCTTCATCGCAGGACGGTGCTTTTTCTGAGTGTTTGCTCCGATGCTTTACTGAAGTCTACCTTCTACCCTATTGAGGGTGCCTACAGAGAGAGGCAGTAACCATGACTTATGGCTGCCAGTCTTCCATGTGAAGGACACTATGAGGCCTGCTCATCTTTCAAGGCAGTGCAGTATTAGGAGGCAGGGAAAGGCAGAAGGGAGCAAATGACAATGGGAAAAGCCTGTGATAGGATAGAAACCTGGGGAGACTAAATGACAAAAGAGATGATCTGTACTTGCTCAAAACCTCTCATATCTTCAATTTTCTACAATTCTGATGAAAGATCAAACTGAACCCTTGTTCGCCATCAGCGTAAACACAACATGGGCCCAAAATCCCACTAGAGTCGGGAAACAAGATTCTTGCCGGCAAGATCTCGTTTCCTGATTTTCCTTGCCCCTCATCGGTGACATAATGGCCGGAATTTTCCTGTCCTGCCCACCACGGGAATCGTAGCCGGTGGGGGCAGACCATGCAAAGGCCCAATGACCTCGGCTGGGATTTTCCGGTCTTGGGGCGAGTGCGGCCAGGAAATCCCGCCCAATGAGTGGGAACCTAATTTCAATAAATTTAATGACACTTAACTATAATTGAAGGGCTTCCCAGCCACATGATGCACCCTCACTAAATATTTATCCTGTGCTATGGGGCAGGGCCAAACTGTGCCATGGGACAGTGTCAGGGGTGGGGCCCTCTGGGGAGTCACGTGGGGGTGGGGGTGGGGGAAGAGAGGGGGGTAGGACTGACACCTGTGATGGGGACGAGTGCCCCTGATAGTGCTATGGCGATAGGAGGTCACCCCGATGCTTGTAGGGGGGTCCTCCATGTCCATGGGGGATAGGGGGAATCTATTTTTAGCAATGATTGGGGCACCCTTTAGCGATGGCACCCCAATCCCTTGCCGGCTCTATCAGGCCCTGCCCCACCACAGTGATGGCACAAATCACGAGCCCAGATTTTCTGTCTAAAAGCCAGGAACTCTGGTCTGAAAACTTGGCAGTTTCTGGAGAGTTTTCAGTCAGAGCCTGACACTCTGAAAGATTTTGGTGAAATTCCACCCATGAACTTTGTTTCTCTCTCTCTCTCCACAGAGACTGTCTGATCTCCTGAGTATTTGCAGCATTCTCTGCTTTTAAAGTACGTGCAATATGTTGCTTATTTTGGGGGAAAAAAATGAGCTTTTGTTGCATTATTCTGGAGCTGAAGTAAGATTTGAAATAGAATTCAATGCAAAAGAAGCCCAAAATCAGATAGATCTCTGCTCCTGTGGAACATTACTGATGTATTAGCTCCCCGTGTCATATGGGGAGCCGTCTACATTTTGATGACTAATAAAGGTTCGACTGCAATTTTTCAGCTGTTTCAAAGAAACAGAGGGTAGGAGCAGGAGGAGGCCATTCGGCCCTTCGAGCCTGCTCCGCCATTCATCGCGATCATGGCTGATCATCCAACTCAACAGCCTCATCCTGCTTTTTCCCCATAACCTTTGATCCTATTCGCCTCAAGTGTCATATCCAGCCACCTCTTGAACACAAGAGGCGACTAGCTTGGCAAAGATGTTCATGGTGACCTGAGATATAGTCCTAATAAGCAAGGATTTCATAACAGAACTTAACTACACTGGATTCATTCAGAACCATGTTCCGACGTGCCAAGTGACTGCTATTTCTCAGATATATTGAAGTATTGTGAACTTTACAAAATTAAATACAGATGATTTTGAGTTTTGTTTATGCCTGATGCACAACTCATGGAGTCCTTTATCTATTGGCAGACACTATAATCATTTAACTATAGAAATTACAGCACAGAAGGCATCTATTAGGCTCATCATGTCTTGATAAGGTCCTCTCACTGCAATCTTGTATTATATTTGGCTTCAAAAGTTTATCTATGTTCCCATTAAAAAGATGAGGTTCATGCCAGTGGACAATTGTCTCTGGTAATAAACACTGTTCTTCAATAATTCTCAGCATAAAGCAACTTCTCCCAACTTCATACAGCTCTTTGTAACTTACACGACTGATCCTCATCACTGACACTTTATTCAAAGGAGACAGTGATTATTATTCACCCTTTCAAAACATTTTATGATTCCCAAGGTCTCAGTTTGAATCTTCCCTTAACTGCCCACATGTACGCACTCTTAATATAGAATCCCTACAGTACAGAAGAGGCTATTCGGCCCATCAAGTCTGCACCGACTCTGACAGAGCACTCTACCCCACCCTATCCCCATAACCCCACACATTTCCCATGGCTAGTCCATCTAACCTATACATCTTGAGGCACTAAGGGGCAATTTATCAAGGCCAATCCATCTAACCTGCACATCTTTGGAGTGTGGGAGGAAGCTGGAGCACCCGGAGGAAACCCACGCAGGCACAGAGAGAACTTGCAAATTCCATACAGACAGTCACCCAAAGCTGGAACCGAACTCGGGTCCCTGGCGCTGTGAGGCAGCAGTGCTAACCTTGTGTTGTTGCAATTATACAGGGCCTTGGTGAGGCCACACCTAGAATATTGTGTGTAATATTGGTCTCCTTTTCTGAAGAAGAATGTTCTTGCTCTTGAGGGACTGCAGCAAAGGTTTACCAGGCTGATTCCAGGGATGGCAGGACTGATGTATGAGGAGAGGTTGACTAGGTTAGGATTGTTTTCGCTGGAGTTCAGACGAATGAGGGGGGATCTCATAGAGACTTATAAAACTCTAACAGGATTTGACAGGATAGATGCAGGGATGATGTTCCCGATGTGGGGAAGTCCAGAACCAGGGGTTACAGATTCGAGGTAGACCATTTAGGACGGAGGTGAGGAGACATTTCTTCACCCAAAGAGTGGTGAGCCTGTGGAATTCATTACCACAGGAAGTCGTTGATGCCAAAACATTGAATATATTCAAGAGGTAGCTAGATATAGCACTTGGGGCAAATGGGATTAAAGGTTATGGGGAGAAAATAGGATTAGGCTATTGAGTTGGACGATCAGCCATGATCGTGATGAATGGTGGAGCAGGCCCGAAGGGCCGAATGGCCTCCTCCTGCTCCTATCTTCTATGATTCTATGTAACCACTGTCCCAACATGCCGCCCTGGTCTTTCCTCCTCAAGTCTCTCCTCCTGATGTTAGCCCCTAAATAGCCAGTGAATAAACATTAGAAAATAAACAATGACTTTGCAGCACCACTGGTTTCAACTGCATTGGCTTTCTCCGCAGTTTTACAAATTGTTTTTACACACAAACCATTTAATCTTCTGAGGATAATCATTGTATTAATAGGAAAATGTGAGAGAATATCAGTGATCATTTCTTTTCCTCTTACCCAGGTTTGGTCTTGCTAACAGTTGACAGGACTGGAGAGGAGGCAGGCCGCACTGGGGTAGATGTTGGAGGGCCTAATGTAGTGGAACATGGAGTGGTGAGAGAACGAGCTCTTGTGGGGAGCGTACAGGAGCCTGGAGAACCCATTGTGATGCTCACATCTAAAAAAGGGCAATGAAGGAACAAATGTGTCAAATAAGTGAAATAGATAACACTTAATACATTGTTTTAGAATCATAAAATCATAGAATCCCTAGAGTGCAGAAGAAAGCCATTCGGCCCATTGAGTCTGCACCGACCACCCAGGCCCTATCCCCATAACCCATATTTACCCTGCTAATCCCCCTGATACTAGAGACAATTTAGCATGGTCAATCAACCTAACCCGCAGATCTATGGACTGAGAGGGGAATCTGGAGCACCCGGAGGAAACTCACACAGACATGGGGAGAGTGTGCAAACTCCACAGACAGTCACCCGAGGCGGAATTGAACCCGGGCACTGTGAGGCAGCAGTGCTAACCACTGTGCTCATTTTCTTTGCTTTGTTAAATTCGGGTGTTAAACTTCACAAAATGCAATGCGTTTTGGGAAATCTAATCATCTTTGTTCATTCTCCGAAGCAACATGGCTTAATGCTTTTGTTAAAACCAGAAAAGGGAAAAACTTTGGTTTAAGAATATCAACTTAACACTGCAAACAAATGATGCGATTTATCATCAAAATGTAACATTGCGTTTCTACACTGAATCCTTTCACTGTACTCACTGTTGACCAGGAACAGCACAGGAACCAATGTCATAGAGTTTTACAGCACACAATGAGGCTCTTCAGCCCATCGTGTCTGCGCCAGTCATCGGGCCTTTCTCTATTCTAACCCATTTTCCAGCACTGTCGTCTTGTACTGACCCCACTGCAGGGAGTTGAAGTCCCGCTTAAAGAGAAACAGGGAAATTATTCCTGATGTCCCGGCTCAATCAACAACCCTAAAGCAGATTGGTCATTGTCACATTGCTGTCTGTGGGAGCTTGCTGTGTACAAATTGCCTGGTGTGTTTCCTACATTACAACAGTGGCTACATTTCAAAAAGTGCTTCATCAGCTGCAAAGAGATGGCTGGTGGTTGTGCAAAGCACTATATAAATGCAATCAATCTTTTGAACTTACAAACACTGAGATAGCAGCTACTCAGAGAATTGTACTGCTGTACAGAATGAAAGTGCATCAAGACCTCAAACAGGTAACACCCTGCCACAACCAGCCAATCACAGCCTCCTGCCACTGCCAGCCAATCAAAGACAGCCTGACAGAATTAATTAGCCAATCACACCCCTCAACTTAATCAGCCAATCACAGTACACAACCAGACAATAATAACACTTTTACTGAATTAAATGTTAATATTTACATCTTTCAATTACAGGCACAGCCCTTTAACATACAGTTTTTAAAAAATATTAAGTTCAGCTTTCTCCCTGAATTTTAAAAACTTATGCTAAATGTGAGCTGGTTCATAAACCCTGTGGATATTGTAGTGTATTACAAGATCTAAGCATTTTGTTATAGTGCCCTCTGCACTGCCCTCTCTTGTTGGGGAGGTGTAAATAAAGTTAGGTCAATAATGTAAAGATAAAGGCAAAATACCGCAGATGCTGGAATCTGAAACAGAAACAGAAAATGCTGGAAAATCTCAGCGGGTCTGACAGCATCTGTGGAGAGGGAATAGAGCCAACGTTTCAAATCAAGATGATGCTTCGTCTCAAAGGGACATCCAGACTCAAAACATTGGCTCTATTCTCTCTCGATGTGGAGATGCCGGCGTTGGACTGGGGTAAACACAGTAAGAAGTCTAACAACACCAGGATAAAGTCCAACAGGTTTATTTGGTAGCAAACACCACTGGCTTTCGGAGCGCTGCTCCTTTGGAGATCTCCCACTCCACCTGACAAAGGAGCAGCGCTCCGAAAGCTAGTGGCGTTTGCTACCAAATAAACCTGTTGGGCTTTAACCTGGTGTTGTTAGACTTCTTACTCTATTCTCTCTCCACAGATGTTGTCAGACCTGCTGAGATTTTCCAGCATTTTCTGTTTAGGTCAATAATGGCAGCCTGCTGTGAATCCACATTGTGAGTTTTTCTCAATGTAATACGCAACAGAAAGATGGCAGCTCGGATAGGATAGAATTTTTTTTAAAAACATTTCATTTGAGAAACTGAGGATTGAAGAACAATGTGTCACACTTTTTAAAACTCCTAAAGTTGATTTTGATAAGTTTGATCAGTGCGCACCTGGTGTTCAGGTACACAGTGAGTCAACACAGTATGTGATTGAAAAATGGCATTGGAGGCATATCTGGGGACAATGGGGAAGTTCAATCCTAACAAAGTGGTTTGGCCTAATTACGAACATTACGCATTTTTCTGAAAGCAAATGAAATAGGAGATGAGGATAAAATGAATGTTTCCTCACCATGAGGAAGCTAGATGCTTTTGAACTGGTGCCCAAAATATTTTGCCCACAAGAGCCCAGTACTATGGACTACTCTGAGATTCTGGACTCATTATGGTACGGCCAAGAATGATAATGCACTGAGTTATAGTCCATGAAAGAAAGCAGTTGGCAAGTGAGATTGTTGCAGATTTCGTTCTCGAATTAAAGAAACTCTCATCACTGTAGTTACGGCGCAAACTTAGAATTCAACCCTAGAGAGATATTTGCAGGAGGCATAAAGAACAATAAAATCTGGACCAAACTTGTCAAAAAAGGCAACAAGCTGATGTGGAAGGAGGCCTGAAATGTCGCTGCAGACTTGAAAATGGCAAAAAGAGATCATTGCAAATTGCAAAGGAGTTCCTTTCCTAAGCCAGCAGGAGAGGCCCACTGGATTTCAGTGAGATTCAGGCCACAGTAGCTAACCTCATAGTCTCCGAAGCAGAAATTTAGATTATTGTTGCTGTGTTAGCCACCAACTATTTAAAGGCTTCCATTTCTAGTCAACGTGCTATGCCTGGGGAAAAGGCAGTCATATCCAGAGAGCATGCAGGAGCAGAGGAAACAGTAATACTCAAGGTCATGGTAAAGCTGCAGGTCGCAGCCAGGCATCAGATCAAGGTCATGATAGATCCAAAGCTTGTTCAGGAGTTCGGAAATCCTCAAAAGCACGTATGATAGATATGGAAACAGAAGTTGATGTTATCGAGCAGGATGATCAAGAGTTGTACTCAGTCAGAGAACAAGAAAGGCAGCACTGGGAAGCTGAGAGTGAAACGGCTGAACGTATAACCCAACACCAACAGTAGACATGCGTCGGCGATTCACAAATTATTTTCATAATTGATACAGCTACAGCCACGTCTGTCAACTTGGAAGGAGAGCATCGGAAGTTCCTAAGTCATATTCCCTTACACAAAACTGGTGTGAAACGAAATCGTTATTCCAATAAGAGTTTTCTAGGGTTAGGTTAAGTTTGTGTTATAGTTGAATATGAATTGTCATTGGTAGCAGTAGGAGGGAACCACGTCTCCCTGACGGGGAGGAATTGGCTGAAGAAGATACGGTTAACCTGGGCTGAGTTATTTATAGTAGGGATCATTAACAGCGCGTCCGACTTTGTGGAAGTTCTATAAGAGAGTGCAAAGTGGTCTTTGGGCAAAAAGGACCAAATGATACAATTAACCAGCACAACACTGAAGTTAAGATAAAGGACAATGCAGAGCTGATGTGTTGCAAGGCAAGGTCAGTGCCTTATGCACTGTGCTTGACGCAGTAAGTAAAGAGCTGAATAGATCAGAAAGAACGGGGGTAGTTAAGATGAAGAGCAATGATGTTGGATAGGTTAATTGAAAGCATTTAAAGATAACATAATGGTGTTAAAACATTTTTTAACATGTGAATGACTGATAGCATCAGTCATATAGAAACGTAGAAACTAGAAGTAGGAGTTGGATATTTGAGCCTGCTCCGCCATTCATTTTGATCATGGCTGATCATCAAATTCAATATCTGATCCCCCCTTCCCCCCATATCCCTTGATCCCTTTAGCCTCGAGAGCTATATCTAATTTCTCCTTGAAATCACACAACATTTTGGTCTCAACTGCATTCTGTGGTAGTGAATGCCACACATTCACCACCCTCTGGGTGAAGAAATTTCTCCTCACCTCGGTTCTAAAAGGTTTACCCTTAACCTCAAACTATGACCCCTAGTTCTGGACTCCCCCTAAACTCCAGTGAATATAATCCTAACCGACTTAGTCTCTCCTCATACGGCAGACCTGCCATCCCAGGCATCAGCCAGGTAAACCTTCGCTGTACTCCCTCCATAGCAAGGACATGCTTCCTCAGATAAGGACACTAAACTGCACACATTACTGCAGGTGTGGCCTCACCAACGCCCTATACAATTGCAGCCAAACATCCCTATCTCTATACTCAAATCCTCGCTATGAAGGCCAATATACCATTTGCCTTCTTTACTGCCTGCTGTACCTGCGTGCTTACTTTCAGTGACTGATGCACAAGGTCTCGTTGAGTATCCACCTCTCCCAATTTACACCCATTCAAGTAATAATCTGTCTTCCTATGTTTCGGTTGTGATTACAGTTGAAACAACTATGCACTGCAACCTATTAAATTTCAGGTATTGTTGATTTTGGTTTAATGGTGTGTGTTTTGGGAAATTAAGTGTGCGTACTATTTTACATTTTAATGTACAAGTTATTTTTTTAAGTGTGGAGGGAGTGGAGTATATTGCATGGTCGGAGCATTTTGTTATACTGCCCTCACTATTGGGGAGGTCTAAATAAAATTAATTCAATAATGGCTGCCTGCAGTGAGTTTTTCTCAATGCAATGTGCAACGGGTATTGATGGTAGAAATTTGTTACCTGATTCTTCTTGTTCATCAAAGTCTGCGGGATCGGAACCACTCCTGCTTCGAGACTCCTTGTAGCTTCTGGCCTTGCGTGCCGAGGTCTCCTCGTCAGTGATGTCCCCACTCTCTCCCTGCACAAGACAAAATGAAAGCTTTACAGTAGAACAGTCCTTCAGCAGCGACATGCTGGCTTTTGGGCAGTGCTGTCTCTTACCCTGATTAATGATTTCTTTATCTTCTTGGCTGTGCTCATTCCCAGTGTGTTGTTACGCTGCAGGCTGGATTTTTCCATGTTTCTGTTCAAAGTTGCTGTGGTTGTGTTCCTGCTGATCCACCGCCTGCCTCCGAACAGCTCAATAACCTGAGCCAGTGTTGGTCCTTCAAACTTGCCTTCCTCCTGGATGGAACAAAATACATTGAATTTTACAGAACCGGACAATAATCTGGCACAACAGGTCCCCGCTGCTGAGTATACTCCAACCTCCTCCCACTTTCTTCACACCTTATCACTGAAGCGAGAGAGAATAGGGTGATGGGGTAGTGGTAATGCCATTGGGTTGGTAATCCAGAGACCCAGGTTAATACTCTGGGTACTTGGGTTCAAATCCCACCATGGCAGCTGGTGGATAGAATCATAGAATCCCTGCAATGCAGAAGGAGGCTATTCGGCCCATCAAGTCTGCACTGACCACAATCCCACCCAGGTCCTATTCCTGTAACCCCACATATTTACCCTGCTAATCCCCCTGACACAAAGGTCAATTTAGCATGGCCAATCAACCTGATCTGCACATCTTTGGACTTTAGATTCAATTAATTTAACCTGGAATTGAAAGCCGGCCTCAGTAATGGTGAGCACAAAATTATCGTCAATTATCATGAAAATCCATATGTCCTTTTGGAAAGGAAATCTGCCACCCTTGATCTGGCTGACAGATGATTCCAGGGCAGAGCTCTCTGGTGAGTCTGTGGAATTCATTGGCTGTGGAGGCTAAGTCATTGAGTGTATTTAGGACAGGTTCTTGATTGGTAAGTGGATCAATGAAGAAAAGGCAGGAGACTGGGATTGAGAAACATATCAGCCATGATCGAATGGCAAACCAGACTCAATTGGCCAAACGGCTTAATTGTGCTCCTATATCTTATGATCTTAACTGGCCTCTTAAAAGGCCTGGTAAACCACTCAGTTCAAGGGCAATTAGGCAACAAATGCTTGCCTTGCCAGCAAAGCCCAAAGCTCAAAAGTTAAAAAATCTTTTCCCTCACGTACTCATCTAGCTTTTCCCTTAATCGTCAATTTTCACATTGCTCATATACTTGGTAGTTCTACAGATAACTAAGAGAGTCTTTGCTAACAATTCCATCTCGCTGCTGAATCTCAGGTTAACTTTCCTGCTTAGGTGATCGTTATCTAGTGAGAGAAACAACTGGGTGTGACAGGTAAAATTCTATTTTAAGTCAAATAAATGAATTGCAATTTTCAAACAGTTATAGCTCCAAGATCTTGTTGTAGATTTATCGGCATAGTTTTTCCTAAACATGAGTCAGGTAGTGGAAACCAATTTTCTCTCTACTGCTACCTTACAGATTTTTAAAGTGGATTGCTCATGAAGTCACCCCCACGTGACATGGAGTAGAATTTTTAATTTGCAAAGAAATTGCCATTGGATGGGATGACGGAACATTTAGATTACCACAGCTATCCTTTCATAAATATAGGAAAAGGAGACGCCAGTCTTACTTTGGAAAAGGAGACTAAAATCGAAGCGGTGGGCAGGATCTTCCCTGACCCTTGGAGTTGACCTCCACTGCAGATTTCCTGGTGGCAGGATGGGCGAACCATGCAAATTGCCACTGACGTCAGTGGGACCGAAAAGTCTCACCAGCGGCCAATGGCGATCTCCACTTCCGCCGTGGGAAAACCCATGGGGCGGGTGGGGGGTGGGCTGGAAAATTCTGGCCGGTGACTTGATTTGGAACGAAAAAAACTCCCAAATAATTCATTTCGGTCACATGTGCAGCTGAGGTTTTAAGCATGTATTATATTTGCCCAAGTCTTTAAAGATTACAGCATTATCCTGTTGGACTCATCCTCAGCTGATGTGATGTCATTGTAACATGCAGTCCCCATCCTAAACACACTAAATGATGGAGTTGACCTGTTGAAACTATGAATACAGAAACTCCTGTCTGGTGAATTCTGAGAGACTCTGTTTAAATTTTAAAGTTTATTTATTAGTGTCACAAATAGGCTTACATTAACACTGCAATGAAGTTACTGTGAAAATCCCCTAGTCGCCACATTCTGGCACCTGTTCAGGTACACTGAGGGAGAATTTAGCACGGCCAATGCATCTGACCAGCACGTCTTTTCAGACTGTGGGAGGAAACCGGAGCACCCGGAGGAAACCCACGCAGGCACGGGGAGAACGTGCAAACTCCAAACAGACAGTGACCCAAGCTGGGAATCGAACCCAGGTCCCTGGTGCTGTGAGGCAGCAGTGCTAACCACTGTGCCACCATGCCACCCCTAAGGCGGTGGCACACTTGCGAGGTGGGTTCAAATCCCACCTGCATCGCTGGGATGAAAGTCTCTCATGACTTTTCTCATGTGAAAGATTAGCATTTTAAAGCCCATTTTTCTGAGGAAGGTGGCTGGCTAGTCTGTGTCGTCACAATCTCATTGTGTAAACATGGACCTGCCACAGCACAGGGCTGCCACAAAGTGAGATTCTCAAAGATCAGAGGATGGCTGGTGTGGTAATAAATGGACAACGTATTGCACTGATGCTGTGCTGCTGCCCGATTGAGATTGGCGCTGAGCACCTTTCTGAGACAGAGCAGAGCAGGCTTTATTTCCAAATGGGACGTAGTTAATGCCAAGATTAGACGTTCAAAATGGGGAGAGTTAAATTCACCACCACCAACAATTTTGACATTGGCATGTGTACATGGCTTTCTTCAAAAGGGAAAATCCTCTCCTTGACAATAAACTCTAACTCTAATTCTGTTACAATAGAAGGAACAACTGCAAACAAAAACCTACAAATGCTCACACGCCCTTCCAATGTAGACTTAACACAAACTTTATTTATTGCATTAACATCTTAAACAACTCCGTTAGGTTCCCTACGTGATATTTCATTTTGAAAAGCTGGCATCTATCTTTCAAAGCTCTCCCTCTAACATCAGGTTGCTGTTTCATTTCCCTCGTCTGCACTACCTCTGGGGCGTTGATGTTGCCGTGACAACCTGAACGTTATCTGGTACTGGTCCTCCCAAGTGTGGCCTCACCAGAACACCACAGTTAATGAGGATTTGAACTCAACTAATTACATGGCTAATTATTTTTCAACTTCTCCTTTGGCATCCTCTGACCTCCCCATTGAGCACACTCGCCTCCTATTGTGTAGTAATTTGTCTTTTGACTGTAACAATCTTAATTTGCTTCTGATGAACCCAGGTGAAAAGCTTGTTGCAATTTCTTTGTAATATCTTTGCAACTTCCTCTGATTTCATCGGTCTTCCCTCCTTTTGGGCCATCTTTGAATTTAGCTGCTTATTATCAGTCGTGGATATTTACTCGTACCAGAAGAAGAGGGACCAAAATCGGTCTCTTGACTGCCCCACTCAATAACTCCCCGAATTGTAACCTTGCTGGCCTAACCCTTCATTCTCTCCTCTTAGTTAATTACTAAGTAACATCTGTTCTTTATCCACTGACTTCAGTTTGTAAAGGAGTTTATCCTCATTTAGTCCAACACTGGGGGCGGAATCTTACCAAAGAATGGCCAAGTGTAAGGGTCTGACTGAAACAAGAAACAGGCCGCTTTTCTTTCCAGATCTTATGACACTTTGTCCAAAAAAACCTCATAAGGCCGTGATTCACGCCGTCATGTTGTGGGATGGGGCTTACACACACAGGCAACAGGCAAAGTCCGGCTGCTTGAGAGTGGGGCGTCCTTTACAAAGGGTGCCCGATCAGAGCAAAAGAGAAACTCTCCCCAACGGAGGTCTCAGGGGCTTTACCGCACCCTTCTCCCAAACAGCCATTGCCAGCATCAGACTCCTTCCTCCCACCTGCTGCCCCCTACCCCCCAAACAAACAGTCAATTCCGTCATACTCCACTCCCCCCTGAACATCGCTGACATCGGCCCCCTTGCACCCCCCCCCAACCCACATCCACTCAAGGAGTCAATGCCGGCATGGTGCCAATCCATCAGTGCTAACCTGTGCCGGGGGCATTGACAAGGCACTGCCTTTTCATGTCCCTCTCCCCCTACACTCACCTTTATACCCCCGGGGGGATCTCCATGATAGGTTCATATCTGGGTGAAAATACGGTGAAGGGTCAATATCTGTCGGGGGGTGGAGTGGGGGCTGTTTAATGATATTGAAATGTATTTAATTGGGGTCATGCCCGCCGGCAAGGAACGGCGAAAAGCAGCAATCGCGATCTTGCTGGCGAGATTTGTGATTCTCCAGTTTCGCCGGATCTTGAGTCCCTGCCACCATTCCCACGGATGGAGAGAGCGGGCTCAAGACCACTCCCTGGAATTAGAGTTATCAATCCTTTGCAAGTTTTATATATTGCCAAATCTCCCTTTTCTTATCAGAGCTTTGACTTTTCACACCGTAATATGAGGGGTTCTGAATGATCAAAGTAAGGGAATGGGAAGGATGTTAGATGTAATTCTGTTCAGCTTCTTCACCATTGAAATTCTATTATCATAAATAGTCTGTAACACTAATATCTGCCCAAGTGCAAGATTGAATTCAAGTTCAACTTTGTTGTTTGGTGATTAGAATTTGTTTCTTCTTTTTGTACATTTGATGCCGGTGTCATCACAATGAGTAAACGTACATAAGAACATAAGAAATAGGAGCAGGAATAGGCCATCTAGCCCCTTGAGCCTGCCCCGCCATTCAATAAGATCATGGCTGATCTGAAGTGGATCAGTTCCACTTACCCGCCTGATCCCTACAACCCCTAATTCCCTTACCGATCAGGAATCCATCTATCCGTGATTTAAACATATTCAACGAGGTAGCCTCTACCACTTCAGTGGGCAGAGAATTCCAGAGATTCACCACCCTCTGAGAGAAGAAGTTCCTCCTCAACTCTGTCCTAAACTGACCCCCCTTTATTTTGAGGCTATGCCCTCTAGTTCTAGTTTCCTTTCTAAGTGGAAAGAATCTCTCCACCTCTACCCTATCCAGCCCCTTCATTATCTTATAGGTCTCTATAAGATCCCCCCTCAGCCTTCTAAATTCCAACGAATACAAACCCAATCTGCTCAGTCTCTCCTCATAATCAACACCCCTCGTCTCTGGTATCAACCTGGTGAACCTTCTCTGCACTCCCTCCAAGGCCAATAGATCCTTCCGCAAATAAGGGGACCAATACTGCACACAGTATTCCAGCTGCAGCCTCACCAATGCCCTGTACAGATGCAGCAAGACATCTCTGCTTTTATATTCTATCCCCCTTGCGATATAGGCCAACATCCCATTTGCCTTCTTGATTACATACACATAAAAATACTAACTAGGAGCAGGAGTAGGCCATTCAGCCCCTCGAGCCTGCTCTGCCATTCAATAAGATCACGGCTGACCTGATTGTAGGCTGAACTCCACCCTCTGCCTGGCACCCTCCCAAACCTTTGACTCCCTTGTTAGTCAAAATTCTGTCTTCCTCCGTCTTAAAAATACTCAATGATCCTGCCTCCACCGCTCTCTGGGAAAGAGTTCCAATGATTCACAACCCTCTGAGGGAAGGAAATTCTTCTCAGCTCTGTCTTAAATGGGAGACCCCTTATTCTTAAACAAGTCCCCTCGTCCTAGTCTCTCTCAGAAGAGGAAACATTCTTCCTGAATCCTCCCTGTCAAACCTGTTGATAAAAAAATATATTTTGAACTTGTAATGTCAAAATCTAGAATGTTTATGTATAAATGCAAAGTGAGTTTGGCAATATTAATGAACAAGCATTCAGCGAATGATATCCATTATTTAAAATAAACAGGCTAACACCAGCATTAGTCCACATTAATCACCAACAGGAATCTCTAAGTCTACTTTATTTGACATTGATATGAAAATGAGACACATGTTGTCCATCTACCTGATACAAGCTGACGTACTGTTTCCTCAACCACTGTAGTCTCTGATCCGGAAACTTCCTCATTTTTCTCACAGCTGACAGCAACTCCTGTAGTCCATCGTGCAGCATCTTAGCCGTGTACTTGGGGGCCACAAAGTGCAGCAATCGGTTATCAGTTGTATGGACCCCGTACAGTAGCGTCACACAATTGTTCTCCAGCGTCATGTGGCACAGTTTGTTTTGAATGCATACAGTATTCAGGTCAATCCCTGTGTGTCCCATGTAGACAGCTTTCACCGCAGACATGTCCAAGTAGCCTTCCACAAGTCCATTTAGTGCTATGTGCCCATACAGCTGAGATTTGCTGTTACAGAGGTCCACGCTGTTTCCCATTGCCAAGCTTTTCACCTTGGCGCTGGCTGGGCTGGCCGTGTGTGGTTTTGACCAGGTTAAAGTACAATTGTCAGGCTGCAGTTTGAGAAAACAGCGGGCAGAAAGGTGAGCCTCCTGGTCATAATGGATGACCGTCGCCCCCTGTAGGAGAAACTGATGGATGTCAGCTCGGATGGACAGCACGTACCAAGGAATAAGTTCTGTCTCGTGACAGAATGCCTTCTGCTGATCTTCTGCCCCGCTCAGATCCCACTCGCTGGTCTGTTCAAAGGAATCGCTTTCTGAGTCCGACAGATCTCCAACAATGAACCTGCACAGTGAAGGAGAAGGGAAATTGAGAGTTGCATGGTGAGATTTTTTCCTTTGCTGCCTTTGATCAAGACTCTCACCAGTTCCTGCGCCTGGGAATGGAGCCAATGAGATGTGAATGTTCAGTACAAACACCACTCCATGCCCTGCTTATAGGATCCAAACATACAGCACTGACAGTTATTCTATATTCAGCTTTCAGAGGATAACAAAGGCCACACAGGGTTATTACTTATTAAGCAGCAGTTCGAGTTTCATAATTATTTTATATATGGATGCAATGTACAAAAGCAATAGTATAAAGAAGCAATGTTAACTTTTAACTTGAGTCCAATCTGGCTTTGTTTGTTACTTATTGCTTCATAATTACTAGTGATGGCAGGAAGTCACATTGAACCTAACAATTCTCTCAAAATGACCCACAGCAACCAACATCCTGCATGTTAAAAGTCACCTTCAGGGACTGAGCAGAAATGGGGCGGCACAAGGGTACAGTGGTTAGCATTGCTGTCTCACAGTGTCAGGGACCTGGGTTCGATACCTGGTTTGGGTCACTGTCTGTGCGAAGTCTATGTGGGTTTCCTCCGGGTGCTCTGGTTTCCTCCCACAGTCCATAAGACGTGCTGGTTAGGTGCATTGGCCATGCTAAATTCTCCCTCAGTGTATCCGAACAGGCACCGGAGTGTGGCGACTAGGGGATTTTCACAGTAACTTCATTGCAGTGTTAATGTAAGTCTACTTGTGACACTAATAAATAAACTAAACCTACGGGTCAGTCAGAATATTCTCTGGTGGGATTCAGCAATTTTCTATTACAGCTGGGCACTTCACACCCGGATCAATAGTTACACCAAGTTTAGGGACACGTTAAAAGATTATTACTGCCAGTGCATTGAGTGGATTTTTAATCACTGCTGACTTTGCTAACACTTCATCAATTTCGATTAAAAACTGGCATGTCTCCAATGTGTGAATTCTGCCTGTCTCTAACTTGTATTCTGCAATGATTCTCAATTCGACAGGTCTTCTAAATAGAAGCAACAGTATTGAATGTTGTTGAAATGTCATTGTAGGTGCATTCAAGCCTTGGTTTTAACTCAGGGCAGTTTGCAATGGGACACAGAGCAAGCAGGGAGCTTGTGTTTTGGTGCTAGGAAGATTTAAATTTCCGAGCTTCACTTCAACATTGTAGGTGAGGCCACTGTCTGAATCCCATGGTAATGGCTAATTTGGCAGCTGGCAGGAGTAGGATTTTGGGAGGTAGGACGAAGTGGTCCACCCCCATACTAAAGTGAGTAATAATGAGAGGGTCATAGAACCATAGGAAAGTTACAGCACAGGAGGAGGCCATTTGGCCCATCTTGTCCATGCCAGCCCAAGGACATCCAGGTTCCCTTTCTAATCCCACCTTCCTGCACCCAGCTCATAGTTCTGTAATGTACAGCACTTAAGGTGCAGACCCTGGTACTTTTAAAAAGAGTTTAGGGTCTCTGCCTTCACCACCAACTCAGACAGTGAACTCCAGACACCTTTGCTTAAAGAAGTCCGGGGATAATGATGCAGCTATATAAGACCCTCGTCAGACCCCACTTGGAGTACTGTGCTCAGTTCTGGTCGCCTCATTACAGGAAGGATGTGGAAAAGATTGGAAGGGTGCAGAGGAGATTTACAAGGATGTTGCCTGGATTGAGTGGCATGCCTTATGAGGATAGGCTGAGGGAGCTCGATCTTTTCTCCTTGGAGAGACGTAGGATGAGAGGAGACCTAATAGAGGTATATAAGAGGTTGAGAGGCATAGATCGGGTGGACTCTCAAAGGCTTTTTCCCAGGGTGGAAATGGCTGCTACGAGAGGACACAGGTTTAAGGTGCTGGGGGGTAGGTACAGGGGAAATGTTAGGGGGAAGTTTTTCACACAGAGGGTGGTGGGCGAGTGGAATCGGCTGCCGTCAGTGGTGGTGGAGGCAAACTCAATAGGGTCTTTTAAGAGACTCCTGGATGAGTACATGGGACTTAATAGCATGGAGGGTTACAGGTAGGCCTAAAAGGTAGGGCCATGTTCGGCACAACTTGTGGGGCCGAAGGGCCTGTTTTGTGCTGTAGTTTTTCTATGTTCTATGTTTCTATGTTCTAAGTTCTTCCTCGTGTCCCCTCTATGCCTCCTGTCACTAATTTTGAATCGATGTCCACTGGTTCTAGAATTCTCCACCAAGAGAAACAATTTTATTCTGTGCACTCTATCTCTTCCCCTCATAATTTTGTACATCTCTATAAGTCACCCCTTAGTCTCCTTTGTTCCAAGGAAAATAATCCCAAATTATCCAATCTCTGCTCATAGCTACACTTCTCTGGCCCTGGCAACATTCTTATCAACCTCCTCTGTAATCTCTCCAGATAAATTATATTTTTAAAAGTTTATTTATTGGTGTCACAAGTGAGTTTACATTACATTCGGGTATAGAAACATCACACACATTCAAACACTATGGCAGGTAGTTAAAGAGATTGGAAACACAGCTTCACACAAATGTGTTAGTTGGATTTCTTCAGTTTGCGGACGATGCAGAAAGGCAACTTACAAAACCCGAGCTGATTCTGAAGTTTTCTTCACTCTCGTTGATGTGCTTCAGGGATAAAAGTATGGGAGAAGGAAGGTAAGGAGTAGAAAGAGAAGACCACTCGGATCGCGATGAAAGAGGAGTCAGTTAGGCAGCCAGTGGAGGTTGTAACATGATAAATACACCAAAAACTTTCAGAACTAAAAACAAAACCTCCCAAGCATTTCATAGAAACCCTACAGTACAGAAAGGACAATTTGGACAAGTACGTTTTACACTGGCCTCATTATCAGTTGTCTGGATTCAATTTGCGTCCAGCTGCACTTGATTCCCGATCATTTGGCCAGAGCTCCATGCAAAATGAAATAATGCTTAATCATTTAATACCAATAGCCTTATCCTCCAATTCCTTCATTTTTTTAAAGCTTTTGCTTGTGATAAATTGTTGGACCAAACAAATTTCTGTTTTATTGTGTAAACCCCGAGTGACAGTCTGACATGCTTCTTAATTTAGTTTAGAAGGATGAGGGGGGATCTTATGGAGACTTATAAGATAATGCGGGGGCTGGATAGGGTGGAGGCGGAGAGATTCTTTCCACTTAGTAAGGAAGTTAAAACTAGAGGACACAGCCTCAAAATAAAGGGGGGTCGGTTTAAGACAGAGTTGAGGAGGAACTTCTTCTCCCAGAGGGTGGTGAATCTCTGGAATTCTCTGCCCACTGAGGTGGTGGAGGCTACCTCGCTGAATATGTTTAAAGCGCGGATGGATGGATTCCTGATCGGTAAGGGAATTAAGGGTTATGGGGATCAGGCGGGTAAGTGGTACTGATCCACGTCAGATCAGCCATGATCTTATTGAATGGCGGGGCAGGCTCGAGGGGCTAGATGGCCTACTCCTGCTCCTATTTCTTATGTTCTTATGTTCTTAATTAGAATGAAGTTATGCTTCTAAAACTTCATTCCAACTAAGAAACATGTACTTAGAATCATATCAGAGCATCCCTACAGTGCAGAAAGAAGCCATTCAGCCCATCAAGTCTGCACCAACATTCCAACAGTGCATCCCATCCAGGGCCCTATCTCCCATAGCCCCATGTATTTATCCCAGTAATTCCCCGAACCTACACATCTTTGGACACTAAGGGTCAATTTAGCATGGCCAATCCACCTAACCTGCACATCTTTGGACTGTGGGAGGAAACCGGAGCACCCGGAGGAAACCCACGCAGACACGGGGAGAATGTGCAAACTCCACACAGACAGTGACCCGAGGCTGGAATTGAACCTAGGTTCCTGGTGCTGTGAGGCAGCAGTGCTAACCACTGTGCCACCGTGCCACCCACTTAGTGCCTTTCATGACCTTCGGACATCCCAAAGTGTTTTGCAGACAATGAGATACTTTTGAAGTGTAGTTACTGTTGTAATGTTGGAAACGCAGCAGCCAAATTGCACAGGGCAAGTTCCCAAAACAGCAATGAGATCAGATCATCTGCTTTTAATCTTGGTTGATGGATAAATATTGCCCAGGCTTCGGAGGCGAATTTGCCTAACCTTTTTCAAGATAGCGTCACAGGATCTTTTAATGTCCACCTGAAAAGGTAGTCGAGGATTTAGTTTAATGTTTCACCCACAGTATTCCCTTGCTACTGCCAGCCCAGGTTATGTGCTGAGGTCACAGGTGGAATTTGAACCCACAACCTCCTGACTCAGAAACAGGAGTGCTACCTACTGAGCCACAGCTGTAGCTCTGCAGCTACACACAGAACAGGAATGTTGTTATTCCTCACCAGAAACACAATACAAACAACTCCCAGGGGAACAATATTAGGTTGCGAGTTAAGAGATTAAAATGTCACTGTCATAAACAAATTTAACACAACTATTAAGTATGCTGGATACAGCCTTAAGAGGAAAATATTGTGTCAAAGCAGTGGGAGGCATTCAGAGGCAAAATTCTATGGGCACAGTGTAGACACGATACCACAAAGGAAAAGGACGGTACTGCCAAATCTATTGCTCCCTTGTTATCCAGAGGCATACAGGCCTAGATAAAGCAGAAAAAAAAGCTTATGACAGTCACAAAAGACTTACAACTGTCGAAAGCCTTGAGGAAGTACAAGGCTGAAGCAAAAGTGGAAATTAGGAAAGCAAAGAGAGGATACAAGAAATATTGGCAGGTAAAATCAAAGAAAATCCCATGATGTTTTATTAATACATTAAAAGCAAGGGAATAACTAGGAAAAGGTAGGGCCTATTGGAGATGTACACGGTAACTTGTGAGCTGATTCAGAAGATGTGGCCAGGATTCTCAATGAGTACTTTTCCCCTGTCCTCACTAAGGAGAGGGATGATGTAGGCATTCCATGTTAAACAGGGAGAATGTGAAAATATTAGATAAAATAAGTGTAGTGGATGAGGAAGTATTGGAGGGACTGGCATCCTTGAAAGTGGATAAATTATCAGGTCTGGATGGATTCTATCCCAGACTGTTGAAAAAGCTAGAGAAGAAAAACGGATACTCTGAGGATTGTTTTCCAATCCTCACAGATGAAGTCCCAGAGGACTGGAGGTCTGCAAATGAATAACGTACCATTATTTAAAAAGGGTGTGAGGTACAGGTCCAAAAACGATAGGCTGGTCAGTCTGACTTCAGTGGTGGGCACATTATTGGAAACAATTCTGAGAGACAAGCTAAACTATCATTTAGAAAAGCATGGATTGATCAGGGATAGTCAGAATGGTTTTGTTAGGGGAAGATCATGCCTTACCAACTTCATAAAAAAATTTTTTGAGGACGATTGATGAGAGTAGCGTAGTGGAGGTCATCTACCTGGATTTTAGTAAGACATCTGACAAGGTCCCACGTGGCAGACTGGTCAGAAAAGTGAGATTTCATGGGATACAGGGGAAGATGATCCAAAATTGGCCCAGTGAGAGGAAACAAAGGGTAATTAATGGTCGATGGATGTTTTTGTGAATTGAGATCAGTTTTCAAAGGTGTTCCACAGGGCTCAGTGTTGGGGCCCTTGCTGTTAGTTGCATATATTAATTATTTAGACTTAAATGTGAGAGGCATGATTGGGAAATTTGCACATGACATAAAAATTGGCTATGCAGTTGATAGTGAAAAGAATAGCTGTCAACTCCAGAATGATATCAATTGTTAAGTTGAGTGGGCAGAGAAGTGGCAAATAGAATTCAATCTGGAAATGTGTGAAGTATTGTGTTTGGGGAGGACAAACAAAGCGAGGAAATACTCAATGAATGGGCAGATATTGAGAGGGACAGAGGAAGTCAGAGACCTTGGAGGCTATGTCCACAGGTCCATGAAGATGGCAGGACAGGTTATAGAATCTACAGTGCAGAAGGAGGCCATTCAGCCCATCGAGTCTGCACCGAAAACAATCCCACCCAGGCCCATTCCCCATAACCCTACGTATTTACCCTCCTAGTCCCCCTGACACTAATGGGCAATTTATCGTGGCCAATCAACCTAACCCGCATATCTTAGGAGTGTGGGAGGAAACCGGAGCACCCAGAGGAAACCCACGCAGACATGGGGAGAACATGCAAACTCCACACAGACAGTGACCTGAGGCCGGAATCCAACCCCGGTCCCTGGTGCTGTGAAGCAGCAGTGCTAACCACTGTGCCACCATGCTGCTGAATGGCCTCTTTCTGCTCCGTAACTTTGCTATGGTTCTATTGAATCTGTCAGAATGAATGACAAGGTGGTCAAGAAAGCACATGGAATGCTGTCCTTAATTTGGTGAGGTGTTGAATACATAAAAAGAGATGTAATGATGGAACTGTACAAAGCACTGGTTAGACCACAGCTGGAATTTTGTCTACAGTTCTGGTCACCACATTACAGGAAGGGCACAGTTGCTCTGGAGAGAGGGCAGAGGAGATTTACAAGAATGTAGCCAGGGGTTGAAAATTGCAGTTTTTAGGAGAGATTGGATAGGCTAGGGTTGTTTTCCTTAGGACAAAAGAGACTGTGGGGTTGCCTAATTGAGATGTACAAATTACACCTGTTTACCCTGCTATGGTTGTATAGAATCTGTTGGAATGAATAACCTTTAGTAACATGTAAAACGCTGAATGAGTTCAGGTTCAATAATTCAAAAGCTAAATTTTATTCACTCTTCCCCCCCCCCCCCCCCCGCACCACCCCCCCCCCCCGCCCCCCCCGCCAACTCCCCCCCCACCCCTGCCCCCCCCCCCCCCCCCCCGCCAACTCCCTCCCCCCCCCCCAACTTCCTCTCAAAAAATGACACAAATACTCAAGTTTTATAAAAGGGTACAGGAAAGTCTAAATGTGCATTGGTTTAATACACACAGTGACCCAGTTATTTTAATGCCAGTGTAACCATGTTATTCAGAACCTCATGTGATTCTATTATTTTAAGCAGGTTGCTGCCTCATACCAATAATGGCAATTGTTAAAGTCCAACTGTGTTTGAATGCATATTTAAAAAAAGAGTTGTAATATTGAAGATTTGGGGCCAGAAAATTGTTGGCTCAAACTAGGGTATTTGCATATTCCTCACATAGTTGTCCCAGTGCCAGGTTAAAGGACATTTGCTTCTGAAGGTTGTGGGTTCAAGTCCAATGCCAGAGCCTCAGAATCTAGGCTGACACTTCAGTGCGATACTGAGAGCGCGTTGTGCTGACAGAGGCATCATTCAGTTAAAACAGGTCTCATTAATTTGCTCCATTGAACATAAAAATCCCAAAGAGTGAGCGACTTAAGGACCTCTGCCAATTTATCCTTGAAACAAACTGATAATGTCACAAAAACAGTGTCTGGATGACCCTTTGTCAGAGCTGTGTTACAGTGTGTTTGCCTCAATAACAAACAGGGTAACGCAGCACTGAAACATATCCACTGGTCACTAATTTCTCCATTGTCCCGCACCAGTGCAGGAACTGACGTCCTTCCCAGTTCGGTTGAGTGACAGGTCCCGTTACCCCCCACCCCTCCCCCCACACTTTGAACAGCACATTTCAAAAACTTCCAAAGTTTTCTTAATCAAATATTCAGAGCCAGCTCACTTTTACCATAGGATAAAAGCAAATTATTGCAGATGCTAGAACCTGAAACCAGAAAAAGCTGGAAAATCTCAGCAAGGAGAGAGAAGAACTGACGTTGAGTCCAGATGATCCTTTGTCAAAGCTAAAGGGCATAGAAAGTGGGAGATATTTATACTGTAGAGTGAGGGAATGAAAGATGATTTTGTGGCTATAGCTCATCTTTCATTCCCCTCACCGTACAGCATAAATATCTCCAACTTTTTATGCCTTTTAGCTTTGACAAAGGGTCATCTGGACTCGAAACGTCTGCTCTTTTCTCTCCTTACAGATGCTGCCAGATCTGCTGAGATTTTCCAGCATTTTCTCTTTTGGTTTCACATTTGGCATGCTGCCCACCCCTGGAAAGTCACTTAGTGGAAATCAGGGAGGACTTGATGTTTGCTATCGTCCTGCATCTTTGTAAAGGCTACCAAAATGGAAAAGAACCAGTAATGACGACACAAAATTAATTCTGATTGCCCAAATAATCAGGATGGCAGAAAATAAAGGATGTGCACAATCCTTTGGTGGCAAAAAAAAATTCTGGAAATAATAAAAAGGTAGAGAACTACCACCCCCCTCCCCAAAATAACAGCTTCACTTCAATGAAATGCAGCCGCTCCCCAAAATCAATTGTTGTAACTTTGAACAGAGCGTTAGCTCTGACACTAACATGTCCCTAAATCCAAAGACCAACCTCCCCAATCCTAACTCTGGCTATCTTTTTCCTGGCTGTACAGGATTTCTGCTTCAGTTCATAGAATCCTATAGTGCAGAAGGAGGCCATTCGCCCATCGGGTCTGCACCGACCACAATCCCACCCAGGCCCTATCCTCATAACCCTATGCATTAACCCTAGCTAGTCCCCCTAAGTGGCAATTTAGCATGGCCAATCTACCTAACCCACACATCTTTGGACTGTGGGAGGAAACTGGAGCACCCGGAGGAAATCCACGCAGACACGGGGAGAATGTGCAAACTCCACAGAGACAATGACCCAAGCCGGGAATCGAACCCGGGTCCCTGGAGCTGTGAGGCAGCAGTGCTAACCACCATGCCATTGCTTCGGCATCACAGACTAATATCCATATCCCGTCAACATTTGCACGGGTAGCTCTCGCTAAACCAGACATGAGCTGCTGATAATGAAAATGGAAATAATCTAAAGCTGAGTCTTGACAATTTCAGGTAATGGGGTTGTGACTATTTCCTTTGTTGGCTTGTTCCATTGTGGTCTTGTCTTTGTGGAGGTCGGGGGAAAAGATTGAAACTGTCTTGGAAACAAATAGGGCGGATTCTCCAGCCATTTACGTCAGCAGGATTCTCCCATCCGTTGCAGTGAAGGGAGATTTGGCTGAGTGCTAAATTCTCCGTCCTCTCTGGCAGTGGAGGTGGAGCATGAACGGCCAGAGATTTCCAACCAAGGTGTTTGTAATTAGTGTGATGCTACCTCGTGTTTTGATATTGATATTCCCATCAGTCCATTGCTAGTCACTCTCCATTCCAAACCTTTGATCAAAGGTGTGACACTGCTCTATTTCCCATACCACCAGGGCAATAGGAAAGCTAAAGGGCGTGGCGATAAAGGTTACCAGGAGTGAAGGAAAAACGGGACAGAATGGCAGAGTGGTGAGATGGCACAGCCTGATCATTTTTGTGAGGTCCAAGAGCCAATAAAAATCGACTGAGCTATAAGTAACATGGTGTGCTACGTCAAACATTTATCTATTGTTGGATCACGGAGTTGTTTGTTTGAGTTGTCTCCCTAAACTGTCTTCACCAGGATTATTTCATCTAACGTAATAGATAAAACAGTTAGGGAACTGTTCCAATACTTACTGATATTTGCCTCTGTCTTTGAACGAATTCTTCCGTGAAGTGCAACTATCACTGGTACCTTCTTCTCCGTCGTCACACTCTAGGCTTCTGTTACAGCTTCGAATGGTCTGGAGAATATTGCTCACTGTGGACTCTTTCTCAGTGTTGTTTAGTCCGTCTTTTCCAAGCCTTTGTAAGAAATGGTCCTGGCCATTGTAGTCTGCAACAAACTGGGAACATCCTTTAGTGAATGACTATTGCTGATAGCCTCCGTGTCAAGTCTAAAGTAAATCTGGAAGTGACATCTCAGAAGGACTGAATGCCAGATAAAAATGAAATTCAGTTAGCAATCTCCTCATCAGTGCAAGTTAAAGTCTGTGTGTTGAGGGCAGGCAAAGTGCTGCTGTCTGTAAACAATTCATCACTTTGCATTCCTGTTTTTAAAAATTCACAATGAGAATTCAGTAGAAACACATTACCTACTCATCAGCTTGAGAAAGTTACAAGCTACCCAACTTGTGCAGACTTAACTGGTCAGCGGCACTGTTTATTTTTAGCACATGGAAAGGAGCATAAGATATGCTCCAGTCCAAAGATGTGCGGGTTAGGTTGATTGGCCATGCTAAAATTGCCCCTTAGTGTCCTGAGATGCACAGGTTAGAGGGATTAACGGGTAAATGTGTAAGGATATGGGGATAGGGCCTGGGTGGGATCGTGGTTGGTGCAGACTTGATGGGCCAGATGGCCTTTCTGCACTGTAGGGTTTCTATGATTCTATATGGTAACCAAAAATTAAAACTACCATTCCAGTAATATCTTCCTTACCTTTCCCCCTGAAACCTTGGGCTGAATTTTAAGGGTGGCAGAGTCAGATTAGAGGTTGCCGAGACATGTCAGTTGCCCAGTCTATACTTGCCTCTGTGCAAATTTTCTGGAGGTGGTTTCTCAGGTAGGAATGGTCACCCGCCCAGTAGTGGCGGATGGGTAATTATACTCGTTAAGGAGGCATGATGGCAGCGAAGCCAGGAATACCCTGATCCAAGAGTGGAGTATAATGGACCTCTGAGTGGAAGACACTAAATCAGGCTGCCTATTCATACATAGCAGCCCCTCTCCAGATTGAGTAGAAGGTCAGATCCGCTCCTCATGGGGTTTAGGAATCATAATGCGGTGGGTTATCTACAGGAGCACATGGCCACGTGGCATCCTCAGAGCTCACATATAGACAGGACCTGGTGATGGTCTCACTCTCGCCCACAACAAGCAACATTACAAATATGACTTTTGCAACACAGCCATTTTACTCAAGTCAATGTTCATGGATTTAACCAAAGCTTCATGTTGTGTACCCATGTGAACTCCTTTGTGATGCCAACATCTCTCTCTGCCCTCCTGTGAGAGCTCCTACATGGTGCCTCCCTTGGCTGGAGCAGATGTGGAGACAGCTGTTGGAGAGGGTACCCTGGTGGTTGCGCTGCCCATGAAGCTGGGTAATGGCACCGTGACAGGCTGCAGCATCTACACTTGTGCCAGGACAGCCTCCGACATATGGGCATGAGGCTTATCATGCATCTGAACAAGAGGAGAGGGAAGGAGAGGATGGCTTCAGATGGGGATCCATTGAGTAAAGGCATTGCCAATGCCAACCCTTCCTGCCTCAGTCCTCTCATGGCCATCTGCACGTATATATTTCCCAGGTGAGAGAGAAAACCTGTACAAGAAAGTGGAGGTGCATGAAAACCCTTCACTCGTTGAGCAAAATGAGAAATACTGATTTCTGTCCATAAGATTCTTCAGTCAAAAGTTAAATAGTTGAATAAAAACAATGTTCCTTTTCATATTTTATTCATAAACAGCTTGCAGCTCGGGAATTCTCCTTTTCCAATTGGAATTTATCCCCACTGTTTGTTGCTTTGGGTAAGAAAATGAAACGGTGCCTCAGAAAATCCATGAGGAATTCTCTCCATTACGAGTGGAAATTGTCTCCTAACCCTTTCAGGATGAACCCTGCAGTAACCGGAAGGAAACTGATTGGCAGATACCATTTTTGTTTTCATTACCAGTGCTCAAAACCCTTACCTCAATGGTGTCTTCCTGAGTATCACAGCGTGAGTGAAATTTCATCAGAGTGGCTGCTCCATCCAGGGCATCGCACAACTCCTTCAGGAACACTCCGCAGAAGGGGACCACCTTACAGCCGGGGATATTCAGAGCACGGCTGACCACTTTCCGATATTCAGACGACGATTCGTGCTGTGCCATAGCATCTTTCAGACTTCTCATGGTTTCAATATCAGACTGGTCCATAAATTGCCACATCTTCAGAACCTTCCTGGACCTGAAATATAAAGACTACCAAATTGTATCAACTGATATGAAAAAAAATCCCATCGACAGAACGCCCCCCAAAATGTTGGCGAGAATAAAGGTCGGCAAATTTTGCTTCTCAGCAAAGTTATTACCACAAGTATGAATTAACGCTGGAAATCGTTACGGTGATCTAACTTTGTGATTCACAATTTTAGTAGGATAATTTTCAGGTTGAGGATTGAAATTTTTAAACGTTGGTTAAATGAGTGTCCCTGGTTTGGGGAGTTTGAGGGTGGCACAGTGGTTAGCACTGCTGCCTCACAGCACCAGGGACCCAGGTTCAATTCCGGCCTTGGGTCACAGTCTGTGTGGAGTTTGCACATTCTCCCCGTGTCTGCGTTGGTTTCCTCCGGGTGCTCCGGTTTCCTCCCACAGTCCAAAGATGTGCAGGTTAGGTGGACTGGCCATGATAAATTGCCCCTTAACTTCAGGGGGATTAACAGGGTAAATACGTGGGGTTACGGGGATAGGGTCCAGGTGGGATTGTTGTCGGTGCAGACTCGATGGATGAATGGCCACCTTCTGCACTGCAGGATTCTATGATTTCTATGGTTTCCATGATAAAGCTGGTAATCAAGCCTAAAGTAATTACAAATCAAAGAGAGGCCCACTTTTATTTAATAGATCATAGAGGAAGTATTGGAAACTTCTTGGTGGAGACGGGATGTCTACAGCTGTCTCAGTAAGTTGTTTATATTATTCATATGGTTTCCTAGAACCAAGGGGAAGGTTTGGAAGTTGGAGATATTAGCTTAAATCTCTATCTGGGTCATCTTGGACATGCCACATTGCTGTGGGGATGGCTTGCAAGGAGGTAATTTTTTTTGTGGTTTTTGGTTTTATCTGGGTGATTTTCTCAAGCAATTACAAATTAGATCAGGGACCGAAAAGCAACTGGAACCAGTAGCATAGGTCTATCAGGAACCGGGTGTTTTTTGATTTGGAGATACTAAGCACAAACACAGTGAAGCCATGCTTGGGCTGGGCGGTCCACAATCATCAGATGTTGAGGGACAACTGGAGGGTTTGCCTAGCCGGATGCTAATAAAATGAGTCCAATGAATCATATACCTTGAAGAATAACAGAAACATTGAGGAGAATCAAAGTGAATTGCTGAGATCTGTGGCTCTCTAGATTTGGTTACAGGAGAAGTGAACCCTCAAGGTCCTGTAAAGTATAGAGGAACCATTGAGTTGAAATAATAGTAGACCAAGGATTGTGGTGTTGAGAATTTCAGGTTTATAGTGAAACTGTGCAATATAGTGTTAAGTTAGTAGTGGTTGCCTTGTTTAACTCTTGTAAAGGTAACGTTTTTGTTTAAAATATGAAACCTTGTGCCTTAATACTTTCAGTTAATAACTGGAACTTCAAATTTCTTTTGAAAAGTTGCTGGTCTCTACTGAGATTGTAACAGTGTGTCTGAGTTCAACTCCATATTCAATTAAACAACTTGTACACAATCAAGCTTAAGAGAACAAAAAAAAACATCCTCTGATAGGTTTAGTGACATTTTCCCCAACAGAACAATACTCACAAGAAGGTCATGACATTATTTATAAGGCTACTCTGAATCAGGGGTGGGATGGGCATTAATTGGACTTGGATAGGGGTGGACCTGTTCTTGAACTACAGTAGGATGAGTCTCCGTTGAAATATAATGGTATAGATTGGCATTTGTGTAAAAAGGTGTTGCCTTGTCACTAAAATGTTTGGGACACCGTCATCATCATGGCTGATTACCTTATCAGGGTGAAATTGGTCTCTGGATGTTGCAAATTTTGTACTATTGACGATCACCATCTTGCTTTACCCCTGTTAAACTTGATTGGTCATCATCTTACTCTATTGCCAAAGACCAATTTAATTGCCATCATGATAACAATTCATTGGAACCTGTTTCCAGGCCCAGTTTTGGAGCTTTGGGACCAGTGCGTGTCTGGACCAAGAAGCCCAAGGTTCAAATAAAATTGGATCTCAGGCTTTAGGCCTCAACAACCTAGTTGACCAGCTCCTCATTTACATATTCAAGGTGTAACATTTGATACACCTAAAAAGATGAACCACATGCAGATTGGGCACAATTGGCCATCCAACTGCTAACTGAAGAACGGATGCAACATTCTAGCCCCATTTTCATAGAATCCCTACAGTGCAGAAGGAGGCCATTCGACCCGTTGAGTCTGCACCAACTCTTTCTGACAGAGTACCTTACCAAGGCCCTCTCCCCCACCTTATCCCCGTAACATTTATCCCATTAATCCATCCAACCTACACATCATGGGACACTAAGGAGCAATTTAGCATGGCCAATCCACCTAACCTGCACATCTTTGGCCTATGGGTGGACTTTTCAGTCCTGTCCTACACCACTACAATGATTCTTCTAAAGAGAGCACAACCAAATTAAAGCCATGATGTTGGCAATGTGATTCCTAAAACAAGGGGAAAGTTACTGGACTCAGAATGTAAGAACTACACAGTGAAACAGAGGAAGTTCCTTCCTGCACAACGTATAATATTGGGGTTGATGGTAAAATTGTTTGGCCATCACACAAAACTGTTCGCTTCAATCCAAAAGTACGGAGCAATCTATTAATTCTCCTAAATTCTTCTTTCAACTCCTGTCAAACAACCGGAGCTGATTGGACCTAACTTATCGAAAGTAACGTCTGAACACGTGCCAAAGCCAACTCATGATCAAAGTGGCTGGGATATAATATGGAAAAATTGCATTCTGATCTTAACTTTGAACCTACTTTGGTGGAGGAATGAAACAACAGTACCTGAGGCCTGCCAGGAATTCCATCACTGCATTGTAATTACCCATGTTCCAGCAACACTTGGCCACATGAACCAAGTAAGAAAACACTTCCCGCTTCTCCTCCATGGAGCCGGCAGTCAGGATCAACCATGTCACCCAGGAGCTGACCTGAAACATGACGGGTTTGCTTTTAGTGAGGTGCTAAATACCTAAGCTGTTCCATCCATTATCACATTTACTAATTAGACTGTATATACACAAGAACATACATTATCCTTGATCTGTGTGAGATTCCAGTGAGGGCACACAATTCAACTGGCAATGCCTAACATTCCCCACTATACAGAAACAGATCCCTTCAGAAAATCTGTGCTCCACATTGTGAGGAATGGTGGTGCTGGGGGAACAGAACACTTTGCATTTAGGACTCCGATTGTCAACAGGCTTAGGCAGAGCGTCAATAAATTTGACTGCTTTGTGCCCTCAACGACACCACCAGAACACCTCTCGCTCCTCTGATTTCCAAAATGACATTTACAATTTAATGCAGTAGGTCCATGCAGATTGGGAATTGTGTTAATACCATTCAGTCTCTTTCACAAAGGCCAATTACTGCAGCAAACTGAGACTTCCCACTCAGCAGTTGAGGTCAAATTAAAACTCATGTCCACCATTTGCAACATTTTGGGAGGACTAGCAAAGTGGGGAATACACAATGAATGGCGGGACACTAGGAAGTACAGAGGACCAGAGTGACCTTGGGATGCATGAGGGTGGCACGGTGGCACAGTGGTTAGCACTGCTGTCTCACAGTGCCAGAGACCGGGTTCAATTTTGGCCTCAGGTCACTGTCTGTGTGGAGTTTGCATGTTCTCCCCGTGTCTGCGTGGGTTTCCTCCGGGTGCTCCGGTTTCCTCCCACAGTCCAAAGATGTGTGGGTTAGGTTGATTGGCCATGCTAAATTGCCCCTTAGTGTCACAGGGATTAGCAGGGTAAATGTGTGGGGTTACAGGAATAGGGCCTGGGTGGGATGTGGTCGGTGCAGACTCAATGGGCTGAACGGCCTCCTTCTGTACTGTAGGGATTCTATGATCATGTCCATAGATCCCTGAAGGCAGCAGGAAGGGTAGATAAGGTGGTTAAGAAGGCACATGGGAATCCTGCCTTTATTAGCAGAAGTGTAGAATATAAGAGCAGGAAGGTTATGATGGAGCTGTATAAAATGCTCATTGGCCACAGCTAGAGCACTGTGTGCAGTTCTGGTCGCCACATTATAAGAAGGATGTGATTGCACCAGAGAGAGTGCAGAGGAGATTCACCAGGATGTTGCCTGGGCTGGAGTGTTTCAGTTACGAAGAGAGGCTGGTTAGGTTGGGATTGTTTTCCTTAGAGCAGAGAAGGCTGAGGGGGGAACCTGATTGAGGTGGACAAAATTATGAGGGACATAGACAAGGTAGATAGGAAGGAAATTTTACCCTTAATAGAGGGGTCAATAACCAGGGGGTATAGATTTAGGATGAAAGGCAGGAGATTTGTAGGGGATTTGGGTTGGGGCTTATACACACAGAGGGTGGTGGGAATCTGTAACTCATTGCCTGAAGAGATGTTAGAGGTGGGAATCCTCACAACATTTAAGAAGCATTTCGATGAGCACCTGAAACACTATAGCATATAAAGCTACAGGTCAAGGGCTGGAAAATGGGATTAGGATAGATAGGTGCTTGATGGATGGTGCAGACTCAATGGGCTGTAAAACTATATTTATGACTGTAAACCAGCATACTGCTCATTGCATTCCTACTTAAATATTGATTGGGAAATATGTTGTGTGAAGAATAACAGGAACACAGTTAGCATAAAATAACTACATATTTGTGGCAATATTTTCTGGCTAGATGTGGGAGTAATTTCCTTCCTTCAAGAACATTAGTGAATCAGTTGGGTTTTTAATAACAGTCCAATATGATCACATTTACTGATACCAGGCTTTCATTTCCAGATTTTAATTCCATTAAATTCAATTCAAACTCACAAATGTCTGTGCTGGGATTTGAACTCAGGTCCTCTGGATTATTAGTCCAGCCTCTCGAATACTAGGCCAGAAACATAACTCTTCAGATGTTACGTAGAGGTTTCATTCAATGTGGCACCACCGTCACTGAACAAGCCTGCTCTCTAATAGGCCGTCAAAGAGCTGTGACACCTGACTGCCTCAGAATGACCCATTCTTTAGAATAGTGAATTTCCAGATTGGTTAGCATGATATTTGCACAGATGGAAAATGTTTTTCTTATTTAGACAATGGGTGGGATTTTCTGGCCCTCCCGCAGTGCTTTTTTCCGATGGCAGAAATGGTTCGCCATTGGCCACCGGCAGAATCTTTCTGTCTCACCATTGTCCACGGCATTTTGCATGACTTGCCCATCCTGCTGCTGGGGAACCTGTCGCAGGGGGTCACCTTCAGCAGGACCAGAAGATCCTGTCAGCGGGAAGGGCTGGAATATCCCATCCAATGACCTTTGCCTTTGCTCATTGTTAAATGTGAAGCACATGGTAACATATTCTCTGCTTTCCTGGATGGGTGCAACTCCAACTACACTCAAGAAGCTCAAAACCATCCAGGGCAAAGCCGCCCGCTTGATTCGCAACCCGCTCCTACCTTCACTATCCACTCCCTCCACCACTGATGCACAGTAGCAGCAGGGTGTACCATCTACAAGATACACTGCAGCAAATCACCAAGGCTCCTTCAACAGCACCTTCCAAACCTGCAACTACTACCAACCAGAAGGACATGGACATGGGAACATCATCTTTCAATTCCCCTCCAAGCCCCTCACCTTCCTGACTTGGAAATACATCGCTGTTCCTTTGCTGTCGCTGGGTCAAAATCCTGGAACTCTTTCCCTAACAAGACTGTGGGTGTACCTACACTACATGGAGTTCTGCGGTTCATAAAAATGGCTCACCACCACCTTGTCAAGGGTAATTAGAGATGGGCAATAACGATTCTGCCCTAACGTTTATTTATTAGTGTCACAAGTAGGCATTTACATTAACACTGCAATGAAGCTACTGTGAAAATCCCCCAGGCAATGACTGTAAAATAATAAGAAACAACAGCTTCTTTAATGGAACAAGATATAAACATGTCATAATGATGCCTGAAAAGTCTGTTACATCAACACTCACATCTTGAAGCCCTATTCCAGGGATCTAAGCACAGAGGATATACTTTGAATCAATGGCTTAGTGAGGTGATACATGAAATCTTCCCTTTCAATCAGCCCATGAATAAAAGCTCTGAACCGAAGCAAAATATTTCCTTCTCATCAATCCTTACTCTTACATGATTCTTTTCATGATGACGCTTAAGAATTTAAATTGACCATTTACCCTAATTTTTCACTAATCCATTATTGGAGGGTAGGAGGGTGATGCTAAATATGGACAAATCCCATTAAAGCTTTCCAGCTACATGTCATTTTTGCTAAAATTAATTGGTGCAACTTTCATAATGAGAGAAATAAACAAGAGTTCTAAAACTAATCAGAAACCCTCTCTCTCGGTCTTGGATGCTAAGGAGGTCATATTATAATGTTAGAAGGTGGAGGAGTGGAACACTTGGCCCATCAACTCCCCTCCAAGCACCACATCTTCCTGACTTGGAAATACATCGCTGTTCCTTCACTGTCGCTGGGTCAAAATCCTGGAACTTTAAGACATGTCGAATTTCATTCCCTCGGTTTCAATCAGCTGAAAATGGGGAGGACTCTACGATAGGCAGGTGGTCACCCAAGCGGGAAATTCAAAATGTATGCTAACCCACCCCTTACGGTCTCTCGACAGTATCAAAGTGCCCTCAATCCCTCAAAGTGCACAGAAAGAAATGAGCTTGCATTCCAATTAAATCTGAAGGCAGTTTGAGTAAGATCAGCTAAGTTCCACATGAAGAACCATAGAGGGTGAAATTCAGCCTCTGGAATACGGGCAGCAGCAGATCCATTGCCTATTCCACACTTTGCCTGATTTCCCTTGGCATTGGATTTCACCCCATTCCCCATTATTTGTGTGTTATTGCAGGTTGCCCGAGGACTGACATTTCTGCATCAGTTCTTCCCCACAATCCCTTTGATTAGAAGACTCAACAATGTCCTTTCCATCGATATGAGTCTCTATCCACCTTCATTCCTAAATAGCTCCTAGAACATTTTTTTAAAATTAGAGATCAGAAACACCTCACATTTATTGGTACCTTTCGGATTCTCAGGGCTCTTCACAGCTCATTAATTGAACGGTTGGTATGATGAGGCAGACACAGAAACATGCTGGACTAATGCAAGTCAAACATACTGAAACTCTGATTGGTGTTTAATAGAACAACTCATTTATGTTCGGAATTTTCTTTTATTTATTGTTGGATTTTGATTTAGAGCAGATAGTTACTGGGAGGTCAATTTCAGAAGGAACTTACTACACGCTATCTTCAGAAGACCTGAACAGATTTCACTTGCAGAGAGGAGATGGTTGCTCTGGCAGCATTTCAAACTGGCACATGGCAACGAAAGGGCAGGAACTAATCTCACCGTGTACCCATTCACCCCCAAAAACTCACTGTGTACCCATTCCCCCAGAAACTCACTGTGTACCCATTCACCCCCAGAAACTCACTGTGTACCCATTCCCCCAGAAACTCACTGTGTACACATTCACCCCCAGAAACTCACTGTGTACCCATTCACCCCCAAATACTCACTGTGTACCCATTCACCCCCAGAAACTCACTGTGTACCCATTCACCCAGAAACTCACTGTGTACCCATTCACCCCCAGAATCTCACTGTGTACCCATTCACCCCCAGAAACTCACTGTGTACCCATTCACCCCCAAATACTCACTGTGTACCCATTCACCCCCAGAAACTCACTGTGTACCCATTCCCCCCCCCAAATACTCACTGTGTACCCATTCACCCCCAGAATCTCACTGTGTACCCATTCACCCAGAAACTCAGTGTACCCATTCATCCCCAGAATCTCACTGTGTACCCATTCACCCAGAAACTCACTGTGTACCCATTCATCCCCAGAAACTCACTGTATACCCATTCACCCCCAGAATCTCACTGTATATCCATTCACCCCCAAATACTCACTGTATACCCATTCACCCAGAAACTCACTGTGTACCCATTCACCCCCAGAATCTCACTGTATACCCATTCACCCCCAAATACTCACTGTGTACACATTCCCCCAGAAACTCACTGTGTACCCATTCACCCCCAGAATCTCACTGTATACCCATTCACCCCCAAATACTCACTGTGTACACATTCACCCAGAAACTCACTGTGTACCCATTCCCCCCCAGAATCTCACTGTGTACCCATTCACCCAGAAACTCACTGTGTACCCATTCTCCCAGAAACCCACTGTGTAATTGACGTCAGGAGACTCACTGTGTACCCATTCACCCCCAGAAATTCACTGTGTACCCATTCACCCCCAGAAACTCACTGTGTACCCATTCACCCCCAGAAATTCACTGTGTACCCATTCACCCCCAGAAATTCACTGTGTACCCATTCACCCCCAGAAATTCACTGTGTACCCATTCCATCTCAAAAAACTTCCTGTGTCTTATTCAACTGAGGAAAGAAAAAATTCCCAGATATTTACACAGGAATTGTGGTTTAACCACGACAGGTGGTTAGTGTTCCCTAGACAGGAATGGTGATGTCCAAGGCTCTGCCGTCATTCTCCAGAGAGATTGAATATACTGAGTGGATAGACCATGTGATATTGTTGTCAAAAGCAATATAAATACTGTGGCTACAAGAGTGGAACAGAGCCTAGAAATTCTGCAGCGAATAATTCAACTCTTCAAAGCCTTTCCACCACTTACAAGGCACAAGTCAGGAGTGTGATGGAATACTCCCCACTTGCCTGGATGGGTGCAGCTCCAACAACACTCAAGAAGCTCGACACCATCCAGAACAAAGCAGCACGTTGATTGCTACCACACCTACATTCACTCCCTCCACCACCGAAGTACAGTAGCAGCAGTGTGTACCATCTACAAGATGCACTGCAGGAACTCACCAAGGCACCTTAGACAGCACCTTCCGAACCCACTACCACTGCCATCTAGAAGGACAAGAGCAGCAGATACATGGGAGCACCACCACCTGAAGGTTCCCCTGCAAGCCACTCACTGACCTGACTTGGAAATATATTGCTGTTTCTTCCCTGTCGCTGGGTCAAAATCCTGGAATTCCCTAACAGCACCGTGGGTGTACCTACACCTCAAAGGCTACAGCAGCTCAGAAGGCAGCTCATCCCCACCTTCTCAAGGATAATTGGGGATAGGCAATAAATGTTGGCTTATCCACTGACGCCCACATCCCATGAACAATTTTTTTTTAAATCAGCTGGACAACCTGCTCTGCTTTACACTTTTACTGTTATTTAATCACCGATGACGGTTGGTGCCTTTCTTTCACAATCAGCTCCTCACTCTGGAAGAAAGTTTATTCAGAGTTCCGGCCACATTCTCTGTATTACTGGCGGCAATCCAGCTGTTTTGTACACCGAGTCAGAACACTTACTTGGAGTGACCATTGGTGCCACAAATTACATTCTTACGAGCAGACATCACTGAGTCGTCTGTCGAGCAATAACATAGAGCAGCAGCTGAACAGGCCCACGGGTGAGTGGCAGGATCAGGGCAAGTGGCGATAAATCCACCTCACATTTCACACCAAAATAGTTACAACTTCAACAGCAGGAAATAAATAGGTTTACCATAACTATTCTGTAAAGGGAGGGCATGGGCGCATAGAGAGAAACCAAATGAAACAAAATCAAGCATGGTATTGTTCCAAAGCCTGTAAAATCCAAAATTACAGCCTATAAACTCCTTGACACAGTGAACTCCACGATAGTTCACAGCCCCATTCTCAGGCAACTAAACCGATGCTGCGTATATAGGTAAACTCATCCAACTGGTGAAAGTGGTCGTGCCGACTTAAAGCAACATCTGGCAATAATGAAGTCATTTTCAATTATTGATATAAATTGCTGCTCCTCGCAATTTTGGCATTTATGGCTTCTGTAGTTAAGGATTAAGTACAAAAAATGCAGAAATTATTTCATCTCTGATACATAAGTCGGCTGCTTCAATAATCAGCTTGGCAGCTCACTCTGGAATAGATTTTAGTCTCGGTACACAGCCTTTGATTACTTCAAGCACTTTTTCCATGCTGCCATCACACGTAGCCTGGACAGTACAACAACCTACAGAATTCAACCTCCCAGCCATATGGCTTTTTCATTCCGTGTTCGCCGTATTCATGTCCAAATACAGCAGAAAGCCAAAAGGCTTGGCCCCAAGGACATGAACATCTACATAAAGGGAGCCACGTTGATCTCAGCGTCCAACTGCGCTTGTAACAGTGCCCTTGGTTCTGAAAGGCAGCTCAAGGTGCTTGACAGAGATGTAATTTTAAATAAAATGTGCATCAAGGCAAAGGAGGAAATATTAGGATGGACAGCCAACAGTTTAGCAAGAGATGGGTTGTAACGAGGATCTTAAAGGTGAGGGAGATGGAGAGGGAAAGGGAGGGAATTCCAAAGTCCCATGTGACACCGACAAACATGGAGGAAGGGCGAGGTATGCACAGAGGAGTCCAGAATTGAAGAGTGGACAGTTTAGGGGAGGATTTGTAGGGCTCAAGGAGATTACAAAGAAAGGGAAGGATGAAGCCATCTCATTTAGTGATGTCCAACACCAATGTTCTCCACCCAACTAGACAGAACTTAGACTACATAGTATTTACTGCACTCAAGCAGGCCACTCCGCCCATTAGGACTGTGCTGGTGTTTATGCTCCAAGGAGACTTATCCCACCTTACTTTGCTGTATCTCACCCTTTCAACTTCTCCCTCGATTACTTCATCCCTCGTGCGCTTAACTGGAAGATGACTGAATGTTATGAGGATGTTGCAGTTTGACCAGGCATACTCCAATATTGTTTCACTCCAGCAGGTTTTCAAGAATGACCTCAGGAGTTGTTAATCCCTCTTTTAATGCCAGCAGGAAGTGTGTTAAATTCCACACCCAGATCTTGGACACAAGTCACAAGCTCAGCCAGCAGCGAGAGCCAATTTCTATCCATCCATCCATCATTCTTTCTTTAACCAATGTTTCTATAACCAGATTTTGTTTTATTACTTTTCTCTTCCTATTAATCTCTTTCTGAAGGCAGAAACTGCGTTTGATAAGGTGCCCCATGCAAGGCTTATGGAGAAAGTGAAGGGGCATGGGATACAAGGGGACGTTGCTTTGTGGATTCAGAACTGGCTTGCTCACAGAAGGCAAAGAGTGGTTGTAGATGAGTCTTTTTCAGAGTGGAGGTCGGTCACCAGTGGGGTGCCCCAGGGATCTGTTCTGGGACCCTTGCTCTTTGTGATTTTTATAAATGACCTGGATGAGGAAGTGGAAGAATGGGTTGGCAAGTTTGCTGATGACACAAAGGTTGGAGGTGTTGTGGATAGTGTAGAGGGATGTCAGCAGTTGCAACGAGACATAGATAAGATGCAAGACTGGGCGGAGAAGTGGCAGATGGACTTCAACCCAGATAAGTGTGTGGTGGTTCATTTTGGCAGGTCAAATAGGATGGAAGAATATAATATTAAGGGTAAGATGCTTGGCAGTGTGGAAGAACAGAGGGATCTTGGGGTCCGGGTTCCTAGGACGCTCAAAGCGGCGTCGCAGGTAGAGGCTGTGGTTAAGAAGGCGTATGGAATACTGGCCTTCATCAATAGAGGAATTGAGTTTAGAAATCGGGAGTTAATGCTGCAGCTGTATAGGACCCTGGTCAAACCCCACCTGGAGTACTGTGCCCAGTTCTGGTCGCCTCATTACAGAAAGGATGTGGAAGCCATAGAACGGGTGCAGAGGAGATTTACGAGGATGTTGCCTGGATTAAATGGTATGCCTTATGAGGATAGGTTGCGAAAGCTAGGTCTATTCTCCTCGGAGAGGCGAAGGATGAGAGGTGACCTGATAGAGGTGTTTAAGATGTTGAGAGGTATTGATAGAGTGGATTCTCAGAGGCTTTTATCCAGGGCTGAATTGGTTGTCACGAGAGGCCACAGCTTTAGGGTGCTGGGGAGTAGGTATAGAGGAGATGTTAGGGGTAAGTTTTTCACTCAGAGGGTGATGGGTGCGTGGAATCGGCTGCTGGTGGTGGTGGTGGAAGTGGATTTGATTGAGTCTTTTAAGAGACTTTTGGATAGGTTCATGGAGGTTAGTAAGATAGAGGGTTATAGATGAGCCTAGAAGGTAAGGAAATTGTTCGGTGCAACTTGTGGGCCGAAGGGCCTGTTTGTGCTGTAGCTTTTCTATGTTCTATGTTCTAACTCCTGCTGAGGTCCTGATCCATGGGTGTGGGCTCTTCTGTTGTAAGTGATACAATAATGAGTCTTGGCACACTTTACTACCTGAGGGGCATCATCTTTGAGTCTAATCTTGTCCTCATCTGATAACCAGGACAGAGAGTTTACTAAATCACAGTGAGAATAGCGATCCCATCATGATAGCCAAGTTAATCATGGGGACTTTTTAAAAAATTCATCCATGGGACATGGGCGTCGCTGACTGACCAGCATTCATTGCCCATCCCTAGTTACCCTTGAAGGGCAGTTGAGCATCAACCACATTGCTGTGGCTCTGGAGTCACATGTAGGCCAGACCAGGTAAGGACGGCAGATTTCCTTCCCTAAAGGAGATTAGTGAATCAGATGGCTTTTTCCGACAATGGTTTCATGGTCGTCAGTAGATTCTTAATTCCAGATTTTTAAAAATTGAATTCAAATTCCACTCTCTGCTGTGGCGGAATTCGAACCCAGGTCACCAGAACATTAACTGAGTTTCTGGATTAATAGTTTAGTGACAATACCACTAGGCCATCGCCTGCTACATATCGCTAAGCGCTAACCAGGGATAGAAGCTGGGAAATTTGGGGTCTGCATGTCTTCGTATCGCCTCACCATAGCTGGGTATTTACCCTCCGAATGATTGGGAGGGTCACTCAGACTGTTTTAACTCTTCTCCAAGATGCGGGAATGTAATCTGTAGCTATAGACTTCCAGACTCGGAGCTGATTTCTGCTTGCCGCTGTTTATTTAAACACAATCCTTTGGCTTCCCCAGAACAAAGAAAGGATTACATGGTGAAATTCATTTTTTGCTTTTTTTTCCCCCAATTCCACTGACAGCCTGTATTCTCAGCAATCAGGAGACACAAGTTATGTTTTGTGTTTCATGGTATTACATTAGGATAGATTTTGTATGTGTTTGGGGAGCTTTCGGAGAAATGTCCTCGTAACCAAAAGTTGTAAACAGGATTTAAAATTCTTTGGCTGCAAAAAAAACCCCAAATCTGTTCAGTTCTTAAAAGGGCCCTGCGCAGAATTATCAAATGTGCTCAGAATGCAAGATGTGGCGTGGACACTTCGCTCTGAATATAGCAAAATTGATCCAAAGTTGTGAGCTCCACAATTGTCATTTTTGTGGAGCTGGGAATGGGTGTTGCACATATGCATGTTTTACAGAGGCAGCTGTGCATTTAAGTCATTGGCTGTCCCTACTCTTGTCAGAGCTTGGTAGCCCATGAGTGAGGAATCCAAAACGTGCAGAGGAGACCCAGTAGGAGCAGCTCTGAACTTTTGATTTACATTTCTTTGGATCGGTAGGGTAGCCCTCTGGTACTTGCTTACAAATGTTACTCGCAGCCCCATAAGTGGCGCAAAACAAAGTTTATTCACAGTCTCAGGTTATAAAAGCCAGGCTCACCAACTTTACAGATGCACCATAGAAAGCATTCTTTCTGGATGTATCACAGCTTGGTATGGCTCCTGCTCTGTCCAAGACCGCAATAAACTACAAAGGGTCGTGAACGTAGCCCAGTCCATTACTCAAACTAGCCTCCCATCCATTGACGCTATCTAAACTTCCTGCTGCCTCGGAAAAGCAGCCAGCTTAATTAAGGACCCCAGGCACTCCGGACATTCTCTCTTCCACCTTCTTCCATCGAGAAAAAGATACAAACAACTGAGGACACGTACCAACTGACTCAAGAACAGCTTCTTCCCTGCTGCCATCAGACTTTTGAACGGACCTACCTCGCATTAAGTTGATCTTTCTCTACACTCTAGCTATGACTGTAACACTACATTCTGCACTCTCTCCTTTCCTTCTCTATGTACGGTATGCTTTGTCTATATAGCACACAAGAAACAATACTTTTCACTGGATACTAATACATGTGACAATAATAAATCAAATCAAAGTGACTCAAAACAAATTCCAACAGCGTCACCATTAAAAAAAAGTTTATTTATTTATTAGTCACAAGTAGGTTTACATTAACACTGCAATGAAGTTACTGTGAAAATCCCCTAGTCTCCACACTCCAGTGCCTGTTCAGGTACACTGAGGGAGAATTTAGCATGGCCAATGCACCTAACCAGCACGTCTTTCGGACTGTGGGAGGAAACCGGAGCACCCGGAGGAAACCCACGCAGACACGGGGAGAACGTGCAGACCCCACATACACACAGTGACCCAAGCCGGGAATTGAACCCGGGTCCCTGGCGCTGTGAGGCAGCAGTGCTAACCACTGTGCCGCCGTGTCTCCCTAATCCAAGACAGGAGGAGGCGGTGGTGGCAGAGTGGTATTGTCACTGGACTAGTAATCCAGAGACCCAGGGTAATGCTTTGGGGACCCAGGTTCAAATCCTGTCACTACAGATGGTGAAATTTGAATTCAATAAAAATCTGTAATTAAGAATCCACTGATGACCATGAAACCGATGTTGATTGTTGTAAAGACCCATCTGGTTCATTAATCTCCTTTAGGTAAGAAAATCTGTCGTCCTTACCTGGTCTGGCTTACATGTGACCTTTAATTACCCCCTCAAGGGAAATTAGGGATGGGCAATCAATGTTGGCCCAACCTACATCCCATGAGTGAATTAAAAAAAAGGAGGGTGGGATTTTGGGTGGCACAGAGCAATTATTTTTGCCCTTACTGACCCATGCATCCAGATATCAGGATGAAGGTTGTGCTGGGGATGGGCACATGGTACTTTGTCCGAAGGAAGATGGAGGATGGACGAGGTATCCTGGCACCTAGAGGCCACAGACGCCAGTCACCGTGAAGAGCTAGAGGTCAGAGGGAGAGCAGTCAGTCGAGAGGAAGAGACTGCTGCCCATGCACCAGCAAAGAGGAGGAGGAGGAGATGTTACTCAGTTGCTATCCTCTGGGAACTGTGTACACACCGAGGACATCCCACCTCAATATGATGGAGAGCCAGTGTTGAAGGTGATTGAGGTTAAGCTGTGAGCCGGTGACAGACATGTGTCACATGGCCCAGCAGCAACTCAAACCACAGACCATTAACTCCCCTGCTCTGCCATTGCCTCTTAGTCACACTGTTACACCATGACAGTGTCCAGCTGTGAGGAACCTGGGTCAAGGTGTGGGCAAATCCTGATAGATGGATGGAATAATGAGCATTGCAACATTCATCATTCACCCGCCCACTGAGTCGGGCAGATACCCACATGACTGCGCAACATCTGTGCCAAGTAGTGGTGGCCAGATGATGCCATCTGCATGGCTGTGTCTTGAGAATCTACTCCATACTTCCAATGGTTCAGTAGAGTACACTTTGATTAGGCAGCACCGATGACCATTCTCCCGTGATGGGCCTTCTGTTCTAGGATCAGCTAACAACAACATTTACAGCTTGGATATCCACTTGACAAGACAATGACATTTTCCCTGAGGCACAATGGCTTCACCATGTATGTCCTACCTCTCAAATGGGGCTTAGTGAAGTCCAAGTTGCCCAAGCCATGCCTGGCCCTCCTGTGACACATTACTACTTCCAGGGTCACCGCCCCTCTTCCTGTTCTAACAGGACATCCTGGGACCAAAATCAGAAGTTTGGGTGGCCATTTATCATGGCCAGGTTTATGAAGTCGGGAATTGTCCCGTCTCTGCTCTCCTGAGCAGATGGAGAAAGTCTAGTCCACTTAGATTCTCTTCTGGAACGGATGAGGTGATCAGCGCAGCAAGAAGATAAATAACCTGGTACACATCCTTCTGGTGCTCTTGGCTGAAGGATATGAGTTAATCAGAATTTTTGTGCTCTTCTTTGAATAATGCCCTGGGATCTCCTACATCCACCCATATAGACATCCAAATGAAAGATCTCATCCAAAAGGAGGCACTTCTTGCACTTGCGGCATTCCCTCTGTACCACACTAACATGTCAACCTAACATCAGGTGCACGAGTCTAAAAAGGACTTAAACCCAGAATTGTTCTCACTCAGAAGCAGGCATGCACCAACTGGGTCAAGCTGACACTTGAAGATAACGCTTATTGAAGCAAATGTTTGCAACTGGATGTGTGAAAAGTGTTAATGAACTGGGATAACAACTAAATAATTTCCAGGTACAGAACTGGTGACATGAATCCCAACCTGTTAATCAACAGGAACTCTGGGGAGACTGTTCATACCCACTCTCAGGGTGGTCTATCAGGCACTTTGGACAGAATCTTCTCACCTTTATCCTGTAAGACTGATGGGGCCATTTTCATTGGAAAGCTGACTCACCAATTTCCATACCTGGCAATGCCCCTTTCCCAGGGCAAACAAATTATCCTCCCACCTCCAGGTTCCCTGGCTAATTAGGGAAGATGGGTGGGATGATGCATCCATTCTGTCAAAGGAATGTCAAAGGGCGGCACTGCTGCTGCACAGCGCCAGGGACCCGGGTTTGATTCCTAGCTTGGGTTACTGTCTGTGTGGAGTTTGCACATTCTCCCCGTATCTGCGTGGGTTTCCTCCGGGTGCTCCGATTTCCTCCCACACTCCAAAAATGTGCAGGTTAGGTGGATTGGCGATGGTACATTGCCTCTTAGTGTCAGGGCGACTAGCTAGGGTAAATGCATGGGGTTATGGGAATAGGGCTAAAGTGGGATTGTGGTCGGTGCAGACTCGATGGGCTGAATGGCCTCCTTCTGCACTGTAGGATTCTATGGAAGGATTTCTAATTGAAGGAGGGATCATGATATGGGGCTCAAGGGCTCACCAACACCTTTGAGGCTGCAGGAATGGAGAGGAGATCTGGGAAGGCTGCCCTCTCACTCTTTACCTGAAGGTCCTACTGTGGGATCTGAGGGGCTGCAGCGAGGTGAGCTCTCCCAAGGAGCGGAGGAAGAGGGCAACCTAACCAACCAAGCCAGCAAGAACGTCAGCAGCAACAATGTGGATGATGTCAACTGTTGGGAGAGAAGGAATTCATGGTTTAAAAAGCTCTTCATTGCCTTTTTAATCACCTCAATTGCTTTCCCATCAGAGTCATAGAGGTTTACAGCATGGAGACAGGCGCTTCAGCCCAACTTGTCCATGCTGCCCTTTTTTTTAAAACCCCTAAGCTAATCCCAATTGCCCGCAGTTGGCCCATATCCCTCTATACCCATCATACCCATGTAACTATCTAAATGCTTTTTAAAAAACAAAATTGAACGCGCCTCTACTACTATCTCTGGCAGCTTGTTCCAGACACTCACCACCCTCTGTGTGAAATAATTGCCCCTCTGGACACTTCTGTATCTCTCTCCTCTCACCTTAAACCTATGCCCTCTAGTTTTAGACTCCCCTACCTTTGGGAAAAGGTATTGACTATCTACCTTGTCTATGCCCCTCATTATTTTATAGACCTCTATAAGATCACCCCTCAGCCTCCTACGCTCCAGAGAAAAAAGTCCCAGTCTATCCAGCCTCTCCTTATAACTCAATCCATCAAGTCCCGGTAGCATCCTAGTAAATCTTTTCTGCACTCTTTCTAGTTTAATAATATCCTTTCTATAATAGGGTGGCCAGAACTGCACACAGTATTCCAAGTGTGGCCTTACCAATGTCTTGTACAACTTCAACAAGACATTCCAACTCCTGTATTCAATGTTCTGACCGGAATGCACTGGAATTTCCCATTGAACGTGCAATCCATCCTGGGAAGAGCCACAAGAGACATGGATGTTGCCACGATTGCCACCCAATGTCAATTTCTCTGACTCCCTCAGAACTACCGAGATGAAGAAACAGAATGTTTGCTAATGAAACAAAGCTAGGTGGTGAGGTAAGCTGTGAGGAGACACTGGGAAGCTGCAAAGAGATAGAGACAGGTTCAGTGAGTGGACAACGGATGGCAGATAAAGTATAATGTGAGGAAATATAAAATTATTCACTTTGGCCATGTTGCATGTTGGTTAATTCTTGACATTTTTTTGAAAAGGAAAATGCACCAGAGTGTGTTTGTCAATTGGAATAACCAGCAGCAAGCTCTCATGGGTTTAAATGAAGAAGATTATTTATTTTCACATTCACCCCAAAGCTATAACACTACGTCACTCACTCACACACGTACACTTGAGAAAATACAGTTACAGAGGAGAGTGCACTTTTACCATAGAATCATAGTTGTAGAGGTTTACAGCATGGAAACAGGCCCTTCGGCCCAACTTGTCCATCCCGCCCCCCTTTTTTTAACCACTAAGCTAGTCTCAATTGCCCACGTTTGGCCCATATCCCTCTCTGTAACTGTCTATAGAGTCATAGAGTACCAATTAAAAACAAAGGAACAGGTTGTAGTTCATGTGTTTGGCTCATCTTAAGAAAGGGGCCAAGTGAAGAAGGCATTTTCACTCTGAAAGGATAGTCTAGGCGGATTCAAATAGTTGGAATCATATGTCAGAGTTATAGTGAGATTCCTTCAAAGGGATGGATTGTTCAGCAGGCCTTGAAGTTAATTACTTATAGTTTTTGTACCAGGATATCAAGTTTCTCTACTGGTGGACTTGAAAAGGAATGGGCTGGAAGACATTAAGATATAGCAGGATCCAGGTTGGAAAAGGCAAAGACGTTTCTGCACTGTCTGCTGCTGCCTCTACTGGGTTCTTTACAGACAATTCCTTTCTCTCTGGTCCTTGAGTAGAAGTTTTGTTTTCTGGAGACAGCTTTGATCAGATGACTACCCGATCAAAATACTTCAATTATTCACCTATCATGAGCTAAAGCTAGAAACATTGTTGTACAATGGATGGGGAGGGTCTGTTCACACTTACTTATGATGGACTGGTTTCTGGAGCTTTCTTGTGTTAACCAGCACGCTTGGAGATGGAGTCACCTGTCTGTAAACCCCCATAACTTGGCACAGTTTCAGGATAAGAGGTCGATCGTTTAGGACAGAGATGAGGAGAAATTTCTTCACTCAAAGATTTGTAAATCTTCAGAACTCTCAAATCCAGAGAGTTGTGCATTCCCCATCATTGACTATACTTAAGGCTGAGATAGGCAGATTTTTGGTGCACAATTATCATGTGCGATTTAAACTTCATATCGATGGGACAAATCAAATTGGCAAAGGTAGCTTTGAGGACAACTTCATGGAGTGCATTCCGGACAGTTTTATTTTTTAGAACAATACATTGTGGAACCAACGTTATGTCTTAAAAGAAGTGGCTGCAGAGATATTGGATGCATTGCTTGTAATTGTCCAAAATTCCCGAGATATCGGAAATGTCCCAGTTGAATGAAAAACTCAAATGCAAGATCCCACTCAAGAAAGAAGGGAGACAGAAAGCAGGAAACTGTAGACTAGTTTGCCTAACATCTGTCATTGGGAAAATCTATTACTAAGGACGCAGTAGCAGGACGTTCAGTAAATCATAAAGCAATTGAGCGGCGTCAGCACAGTTTTATGAAAAATAAATCACACCAGAAGAGTTATGAGTATTATTAAAAGAGGATTTAGATCATTTGAAAATTCTGTTAAAAACTGCAATCAATAGACACTGAGCCTCAGTCATAGAGGCTGAAACTAATTTAAAAATACATTGTGTGCGAATACAGTTCACTAAATACGAACATCATTTAGATCAGTGGAACATCTTAACGACAAGAGTGTTGCTATCATGCTCAAGTTAAACAAATGCAATTTTCAGTAGCCTTTGACTCGTTATCTTACACAGAAACTTTTAAAATTTTATTTATTAGTGTCACAAGTAGGCTTACATTATGAAATTACTGTGAAATTCCCTTAGTCGCCACACTCCAGCACCTGTTCGGCTACACTGTGGGAGAATTTAGCATGGCCAATGCACCTAACCTGCACATCTTTCAGACTGTGGGAGGAAACCGGAGCACCCGGAGGAAACCCATGCAGACACGGGGAGAACGTGCAGACTCTGCACAAAAAGTGACCCAAGCTGGGAATCAAATCTGGGTCTCTGGCGCCGTGAGGCAGCTGTGCTAACCACTGTGCCACCGTGCTGTCCCTGCTAATGCTATATGAAATATGATAACTAGTGCTTCTCAGAATTCTTTGATCTCCTTTCCTGCTTACACTTCTGTAAAGATGATGGAACACAGAAACCATCAAAGGATCGATTTGAATTATAGCCAGCTGCGTTGGAACACAGAATCCTTAACCTTTAACCAATAATTAAATTGGTGCCGAAGTACATTAGATGTACTCAGGACATTTTGTTTCTGGGACTTGGATTAGAATCGAGCTGAGACAGATAGAACAAAAAGCTCCACTCTTAGTTCACCACACAAGATAGGGCCAATACCTTAGTTCATTCATTCCGAAAACCCCAAAGTCCACCCATTGCAACATCCAATTATTTCTCAAGGTGGATTTTGTCTGCACTAATCCATGGGCAATCTAATCCATATCTTACACTCTTTGAGAAGAAAATCACTTCCCAGTATCAGTCTTAAAGTTGTCTTCTTTTTAAAGCCCGTGCACTCTCGCCCCGCACTTGTAATTTGGTTTGAACTATGTTACAGTAACCGATTAGTTATGAGACTGGACTGTTAGTTTGAATCCCACCATAACGATTGCAATAACACTGACAAGTTGTATTTGTATAGGGCCTTTAACATAGTAAAACATTCCAATGCACTTTACAGAAGCATTACCGAATAAATTTTGACACCGAGCCACATAAGGGGTTTTGGGGCAGGTGACCAAAAGCTTGGACAAAGAGCTGTAAGGTTGTAAAGAGCATCTTAAAGGAGGAGTGGGACATAAAACAATGAAGAGGTTTAGGGAAGAAATTCCAGAGCTTAGGGCCTAGGCAGCTGAAGGCATGGCTACCAGTGGTAAAACAACTAAAATCGGGGATGTGCACATGGCGTAACGATCCCCATAGAGACTGATGACGCTGAAACAGAAATTCAAACTTTTAGCTCAAAGAATAACATATCAAGATTTCATGTTTTAAGTTGTTTACCGTAATAAATGACTATAAAACTATTAACCAATACTATCTTTGTGAGAAACTTATACTTCAAATCACAGAAAAGAATACGGCCTCTCCTCACCCACTTATCCTTCGCCCAACCAATCTCTCTCTCTGTCAGGCCTCTGCTGTTGCAATTGGGCATGTGCAGCCACAGAGGTCTGCACATGCGCAATAGCTCCCTCTGCTGTGGAGCAAGCTGGCTGGCGATTTAAGCTCCGCCTACTGCCTCTAGTGGCTGGAAACAGTCTAGCCCATCTTTTCATTGTCTAAGTGCATTGGATTCAGAGTAAAGATTCACCCAAAAAATGGATCTGAAACTCTCCCGTGTTCATGCTAACTGGACACTTAGAATTCTTCTCGTAAAATTGCCCCCCATGTGTAGTTTTCGTAAGACGTAATTTTCTGAAGCTAGAGTTCAGGAACATTGTTAGGGTGAGGAGCGGCACAGTGGCACACTAGTTATCACGGGACCTGGATTCAATTCCAGCCTCGAGTGACTGTCTATTGTGGAGTTTGCACATCCTCCCCATTTTTGCATGGGTTTCCTCCGGATGCTCTGGTTTCCTCCCACAGTCCAATGATGTGTGGGTTAGGTTGATTGGCCATGCTAAATTGGCCTTAGTGTCATGGGGATTAACAGGGCAAATATGTGGGGTTATGGGTATAGGGCCTGGGTGGGTTTGTTGTCAGTGCAGGCTTGATGGGCCAAATGGCCTCATTCTCCATTGTAGGGATTCTATGAGACATCGCATTTCATCATAAATCCCAACCTCAAAAGCTAGGAAAATGCTAACAGTTTTAAAAGAATGCAATAGTCAAGAAGTCCTGAATATTGCCCCAGGGCTGCAGTTGCACTGGAAACCTGGTTCATGGTTACTTCAAACATGTGCCTGTTCTTACAAGGACTCCAGTTCCATCATATTGTGCAGTTACAAAAGATACGACACATGCTCAGTGGTGAAGAATGTGAACATGGCAGCATCTAAAGCACCTAAAACATTGCTGAAAGAGAGATTGATGATGGCTTACCTACAAGAGCAGTACGAGAAAAAGATAGGAGCAAATCCTTTAGAAATGAGTGACAAAGACATTGCTAGGACAAATAACTATGTGAGAAAATAATGAGGTGAACAGGTATTGTGCCTTTTAGCAGTTTGCTGGAGGCTTCACATATATCTAAAGGAGCAGCACTGAGGTACAAGCTAGAAGATGAACTAATTATTATGGTCCAACTGTAGAAAATTTGAACAAGTGTGACAATAGCCAAGACTCAAGTCTTGCTTCATTTTATTCCAAAGTCTAACCTACATTTGACAGTCAATATGTGTGTATTATACTGTTTCCAGTTTGAACTAAACTAACTACAGGGGTGGTGCCAACCATGATAGATGCCAACATGTAAGAGAGCAAACAGAATATTGGATCCGCTATTATTGCTGTCCTTGCTTTCCCCATTTCCTCACTAAGTTAGGCCAAGAGAAATCTTTGTGCATGTATCTGTGCCTTCGGAGTTATAACAGCATACACACGCGCGTGCACACACACGCGCGCGCACACACGCATACACACGCATACACACGCATGCCCCTCATGTTCCCATAAGGAGTAGGCCATTCAGCCCCTCAAGCCTGTTCCACCATTTTATAAGAGCATGGCTGAACTGACACTCATTAAGGCAACTTTCCTGCCTTATCTCCATGACCCTTAATGCGCCAGTTGATTAAAAACCCATCAAACTCAGCCTTGAAAATTTTCCTGAGGTAAAGAATTTCAAAGATACACCTGAGAAGAAATCCTTCCTCAAATCCATCTTAAGTGAGCATCCCCTTATTCTGTGACCATGCCTTCTAGTCCTGCACTCTCCCATGAGTGGAAACATCTTCCCAACATTTACCCTGTCTAAACCCCCTATGAATCCGATATGTTTCAAATATATCACCTTTCATTCTTCTGAACTCAAAGGAGTACCGACCCAGCTTGTTTAATCTTTCCTCATATGGCAGTCCCTCCGTAACCGGGATCATCCGAATAAATATCCTCTGTACTGCCTGCAATGACAATGTATCTTTCCTTCAATAAGGGGACCAAAACTGTACACTGTATTCTAAATGGGCCTCACTAGCACCCTGTACAATTCCAGCAACACCTCTTTATTTTTACACTCCAGCCCCCTTGAAATAAAAGCCAGCATTCCATTTACCTTCCCTATTACTTTCTGCACCTGTACACTCGCTTTCTGAGTTTCATGAACAAGGATCTCCAAGTCCCCTTGTGCTACAGCTTTCTGCAGTCTCTCTCCATTTAAATAAAAACCCACCTTCTCATTCTTACTTCCAAAATAAACAATCTCTCATTTTCCCGCATTGAATTCCATTTGCCAGTTTTCTGCCCACTCACGTAACCTGTCAATATCTTTGTGTAAACTATTTATATCCTCCTTACAACCTGCCTTCTCACCCACCTTTGTATCATCCGCAACTTTGGCCACAGTTCCTCCCTCCAAATCATTAATATATATTGTGAAGAGGTGTGGTGCCAGCACTGATCATTATGGTACTCCGCAGGTTAATGCCCTCCAACCAGAGAAAGACCCCCTTAGGGCTACTCACTGCTTCCTGTTAGGTAGCCAATCCTCCATCTATGCCAGAGTATAATCACCAACACCATGAACTCCTGTTTTGTGTGGAAGTCTTTTGTGTGGAACCTTATCAAATGCCTGTTGAAAATCCAAATATATCTCCTCTATCTACTCTGGCTAATACCTCCTCAAAGAACAGGAGTAAATTTGTCAGACATAATTTCCCACTCCCTAATCCACTTTGATACTAAACCATAAGTACGTTCCCCTCCTCCCTCCCAATAATGTCCGGGACATCATTCCCGAAATGCTGCTATTACAGAATCACATAGAAATGTGAAATAGTACAGAATGAGGTTTTAAATTACTCAACTAACTGGGAGAGCGAGACCATGTGGGCAGTCAGTTCAAATCAATTTGATGGCTGAGCAGTCAATTTCCCGCCTGAATTCAGTCTTCCTTTCTAACCTGCTCTTCCCCACAGCAAAGGCAACTAACTACCTGAAGCCAGCAGGGCTGATGCAGGTCAGACTCTCACTGCACCATCAGGCTCCAGTTGTTATTTTGATCTTGGCCTGGGCAGGAAGTTTGTTTTCTCTGTCAGGACTTTCCTTTGTGGGGAATCACGGGGAACGTGATTTGGCCTCCCCTTCCGTCAATTCCCCACCTTTCCCTACGGCGAGATAGTGCCAGGAAACCTCAGATCCACACGTTCTACTTTCTCAGGAGGCTAAGGAAATTTGGCATGTCTGCTATGACTCTCATCAATTTTTACAGATGCACCATAGAAAGCATCCTTTCTGGATATATCACAGCTTGGTATGGCTCCTGCTCTGTCCAAGACCGCAAGAAACTATAAAGGGTTGTGAATGTAGCTCAGTCCATCACACAAACCAGTCTCCCATCCATTGACTCCATCTACACTTTCTAATGCATTGAAAAAGCAGCCAGCGCAATCAAGGATCCCACGCACCCCGGACATACTCACTTCCCCTTCTTCCGTCAGGAAAAAGATACAAAAATCTGAGGTCACGTACCAACCAACTCAAGAGCAGCTTCTTCCCTACTGCCATCAGACGTTTGAATGGACCTAGCTTACATTAAGTTGATCTTTCTCCTCACCCTATCTGTGACTGTAACACTACATTCTGCATTCTCTCTGTTCCTTCTCTCCTATGTACTCTATGAACAGTATGCTTTGTCTGTGTAGCGCGCAAAAAAACAATACTTTTCACTGTATACTAATATATGTGACAATAATAAATCAAATCAAATCAGAGTGTTAGATGACGGCTGGGGGTGGGTTGGGGGGGCAACTAAATCTCTTCGGGCTGGCAGCACCTACCCGCCCACTCCCTGCCCACCACTGGTGGCAAAGTCAGCCGGTGACATGTTAAGTAAACCCAATGGGATCCTCAGAAAACAGTCAGAAAATTGCTGGCAGGTAAACGAGCTTCAAAATCAACATAAACAAAATAATATTTGGTTTAAGCCCGTCGCAGCAATGTTAAAAATACTCTCCAACCCAATGGCTAGGTGAAGCTGAGGTGTTAGTGTGCAGCTGCCGATATACGTCTGCCACCTAGAAATTTGTTTCTGTAAGAGAAGACTTCCAAAATCTTGCGTTTGGCTTGGCACGGCACGAGTTTTAGATTGGAGAGTTAGAGCAGAATGTTAACTGAACAGGCTCTGCCTAACCCTGAACCAGTCAATGTTTTCCATCTCTGAGTGCTGCTTAACGGCTGAAATACATAAAATAGCTGACAAGACCCGAAAACTGGCCATGAGGGAAAGCTGGTAAGTGGAGAGTACAACATATACATGGACTTCCAGCCTGCAATTATGTAGAATAACCGTGGAGACTAAAAACAGATGTTAACTGTGTATTTCTTCAGGGAACGGAGTGTACTCCTTGACAGTTTCTTGATGTGGTCGATGAATATCATTTTTATTATAAGGGTCTTGACTCACTCTTTGAGAGCACGAGAATAACAAAGGTGATCATTTGAATAATCTATCATGCTCCCCGTTTTAAGCTGCCCCCAAGAGACAACCACATTTAGGAAATCCCATTCTAGAACCAAACATACCCAAGGTCTGTTTCACTTAAATCACTATCTGCCCAGCAGGGGAGATGGGGAGATATTAAAGCTTGATTTTGTTTACTAGGAGTGGATGGAGGCAAAGTCAGATGAGAACAAATTTACTGCTCCTTCACTAGCTGAATTGTAAGCTGTGGTAGTGGTGGGAAGAAGGAGAGAGTCTGTGAGAGAATCATCCAACATTGACCTCCAAGATTGGTGTGCTTAACAGGGCCTTTTCTTTCTCCAGACTGTCTGTTCTTAATTACAGTGAAGAGTTAAGAAAGAGGTCTTTGGGGTGACACGGTGGCACAGTGGTTAGCACTGCTGCCTCACAGCGCCAGGGACCCGGGTTCGAATCCCGGCCTCAGGTGACTGTGTGGAGTTTGCACATTCTCCCAGTGTCTGGGTGGATTTTCTCCGGGTGCTCCGGTTTCCTCCCACAGTCCAAAGGTGTGCGGGTTAGATGGATTGGCCATGTTAAATTGCCCCTTAGTGTCAGGTCAGGGGGACTAGCTGGGGTAAATGCATGAGGTTGTAGGGATAGGGCCTGGGTGGGATTGTGGTCAGTGCAGACTCAATGGGCCGAATGGCCTCTTTCTGCACTGTAGGGATTCTAAGTCAATGTTTACATAGTGAAGGGAGGTGTGAGGAAAAATAATTAACATTCAGACAGGTGATGCTTCAGTATCCATGTAATTCCAATTTTGTTGTGTTTTCGCATGAGATAAGTAGGTCTAATAAAAAATCTTTAAAAAACAAAGTCGAAATCCAGATTACTCCTGCCCTTCAGATAAAGTTAACCTTAATTGGACGTTACAGACTGATGCAACCACATTGAGTTTGGGTCATACTGACCGCCCCAGCTGATTGGGGTCATTCAGCGTTTGTGTGACCTCAGCAGGAAATTTTCATCCTTCCAGAAAAAACAGAGGAATTTACTTTGCAAACTTTGCCAAAAGGGGTAAACGTTCTCCTCTGGGCATCAAAGACTGACCTTGATCACATTGCAACATTTAGCGCTTCAATGCCAGATTTCAATCACTTCCAAATAAAACTGTTTTTTTTGTTTTGAAAAAACGATTGCCCACTTCCCGATCGGGTAATAATGAATAATGGCAGGTGCAGGTCACAGGGTGGTTTTACACTTCATTTGGATTTGATTAGAGTAAAATCAATGAAATCTCAAACAGGTATCAGACCAAACCCACTTGCTTCCATTCTTGCTCGTACAGGAAGGTTAAGTTAAAATCAGAGCTTGACTTTTTGACAGAAGTAAAGTACAGAAAGAAAGGCTGCACACTGTAGGTGACACGGTGGCACAGTGGTTAGCACTGCTGCCTCACAGCGCCAGGGACCCGGGTTCGATTCCCAGCTTGGGTCACTGTGTGGAGTTTGCACGTTCTCTCTGTGTGTCTGCGTGGGTTTCCTCCGGGTGTTTCGGTTTCGGTTTCCTCCCACAGTCCAAAAATGTGCGGGTTAGATGAATTGGCCATGCTAAATTGCCCCGTAGTGTCAGGGGGACTAGTTAGGGCAAATGCGTGCGGGTATGGGGATAGGGCCTGAGTGGGATGGTGGTCGGTGCAGACCTAAGTTCTATAATAAACTGAAGTGAAAAATTCAAATTAGGACTGACAGAATTAGAAGAGATGGCAGAACAGTCTGAGCAGAATTTAACATTAAAATATCAATACGAGTGTATTTAGGTGGTCATATTACAGCAGTAAAGCCATGCCTGACATTTGAGTAGTTTCTTTCCTTTAATATTAGTCTTTTGCTGTCATAGAAACCATACCGAAAACATACAAACTGATAGGAAACAGGAATTTTCCTAAGTTTGATGGCAGTCAAAGTTAAAACCAATTATTATTATCCATTTTGGTTTCTCAGGAGATTACCAGCGACTCATACAAGCCTCGCCACCTCAAGCAAAACCAGAGATATGCATTTTCTTTTACTTTCTCTGCACATCCTTCCTTCCAATTAAACTTGTCTTCTCCTCCATTGTTTTTGCTTATAAAAATAAATCATGACCTAATTTTGGCTTGAGGCCTTACTTGGAGAGCATTTGCATTCAAAGTTGTGGACATTTGCTACTACTTACTACTGTGACTTAGGAAAGTAGTAAATGAAGTATGAAAGTACATAGCGTTTTGCACAGCAGAAAGATGCCAAATACAGACCTTAATAAAACAGTATTATCATGCCATTCTCTTAATCCCCTAAGTACATTGTACATAAGCAGACATCACTGGAAATAAGATGCAGCAGCCTGAGTACAGGGTAAAGACAAAGTCCTTAGAAGCAGCTCAAAATACACAAGAGCACATCAGCAGGATATTTTACAACCTTCCTGATGATGTTCTTTTCCAATGAAGGCCACTGTCCCATCTTGAGTGTTTTCAACTTGACTTACATGTTAACTTCACTAGTCAGTAACTCGCTGGAAGTCCATGTCAGCAGACCTTTGATATAAACGGGATAAGTCCTTTCCTTACTCCCAAGAACCTACTGACACTCACACCTGAATAACAGCCTTCACTGATGGAACCATACACTAGGGAAGAAGTCAATGACATTGAAATTGGGTGAAAGGGAGAGAGAATTGCCAAGAGAAGTATTGAAAAGAAAACCCAGCCATCATTATGTTTGCACCCTGTCTACACTTCCCGCTGCCTCGAGAAAGCAGCCAGCATAATCAAGGACCTCACACATCCCGGATAAACTCTCTTCCACCTCCTTCTGTCGGGAAAAAGATATAAAAGTCTAAGAACACGTACCAACAGACTCAAGAACAGTTTCTGCCCTGCTGCCATCAGACTTTTGAATGGACCTATCACATATTAAGCTGATAATTCTCTTCACCCTACCTGTAACTGCAACACTATATTCTGCATCCTATCTTTTTTCCCCAATGTACTTTATGAATGGTATGCTTTGTCTGTATAGCACGCAAGAAACAATACTTTTCACTGTATCACGATACACGTGACAATAATAAATCAAATCAAATCAAATGTTTCTAAGGTTTTACATTTTATATGTGCATATATCCCCGCAAACAACATTGGTTCCTTGAATTCATGATGATGCTTGATTGTTTTTGAGATAAAATAATTATCACAAAATGTGCCATGACTTGGAATTTCCTAAAATCGCAGTCCAAACCCAATTACTGGCGTCAAAGAGACTCCATTGTGAAAACGTTATGGAGGTGGAATGGAAGCAGTTGCAAAGTAATTCCTCAAATGCTGAAACTTTCAACAGCTTTGGCCAGAAGTACAGTTGAACCCCTGTTGATGTAAAAGTTCAGCATCAACTTACCTCATTGAATCTTGCCACCAGATCTTCAACGGCATTGTGATCCCTATTTTTGTTGCTGAGTGCAGGTGCCGATGACGAGGTCTTGAGGGGGGACGACCTGCTGGAACAACTTGGATTTGCCAAATCCCTGGTCAGAAAACAGAGGTAGTCAAGCGGCAGGACCTTGCGATAGAGTTCCTGCTCCTGCTCGGTCAAGATGCTGGCAATCTCTTCAGGGAACTGGATCAGGTGTCTCAGGTCTGCCAACTCCTTGCTGATGCCAGTCACATTGGATGGCAGGGTGCTTGCGCCAGCCATGGTTATGCAGAGTTGCCGCTCTAGAAAAAAAAAGAAAGTTTGCCGTGAATCTGGATGTAATGTACGGCACAATAAATGCTTGAAATGCCCTTTCAATCCCAGTTGTAAGAGATTAAATACCATCAAAACCCAAGAGAGTGACCACTTACAAATTTATGTGGCATTATATCTAACAGTGTATCGTGATGAGGTGGAGATGCCGGCGTTGGACTGAGGTGGGCACAGTAAGAAGTCTCACCACACCAGGTTAAAGTCCAACAGCTTTATTTGGAAACACGAGCTTTCCGAGCTCTGCTTCTTCATCAAGTGAAACTCACCTGATGAAGCAGCAGTGCTCCGAAAGCTCGTGATTCGAAATAAACCTGTTGGATTTTAACCTGATGTTGTGAGACTTCTTAGTGTATTGTGAAGCAGAAAAGAATGTGACAACACATTCAAACACACACGATACAGTAGGGATACAGTTTAATTACCTTCCCACTCCAAGACCTAACATCGAAGATACTTCAAAACAATTCTAATATGGCAATATTTGTGAAAATGCCTCAACGTGAACAACTGTGTAAAAAAATTGAAATAAAATACTCATGCTGGAGTACAGCAGTGTATCTGGCAATGTTACTGAGCTTGCAATCTAGAGACATCTTTAAATTGAGTTCAAATCTCACCATGGTAACTGGGCAAATTTAAATTCAGTTAATTAAGTAAGATCTGGAATAAAATGTTAGTATCAGTAATAGGGACAGCGAAGCTACACATATCTAAAAAAAAATCCATCAGGCCTATTAATATCCTTTAGGGAAGGAAATCTGCCATTCTCATCCAATTCAGCCTATGTGTGGGCTCCTGGATGTAGGTGACTCTTAACCTCCCTCTGAAGTAGCCTGCAAACCAAATTGTATGCATGGAAGTTTCTCATCTTTACCCTCAAGGACAATTATGGGTGGGCAATGAATGCTGGCCTTGCTTTCGGCCTTTTGGCTAAGATAAACCATTGGATCAAGCTCAAGACGGAGTGCAATGCCCCATTGTGTAGGCTGGGATCCTGTTTGTCTCTCCTGTGGGTACCATGAATTGGATGCAGTTGGAATTTGAATTTGGTTTTTGGAGCAAGCAAGAAATGGATTCAGGTCCGCCCAGTCCACTCAGAGCATTGGCTTTGTAACTTGAAGAATGGAGTAAAAACAAAGCTTTAAACTCCCATGTCTTGTAATTGAATTTTTACAAGTTACAAAGCTGTGTAATTTAGAAGTTGAGTCACCGGCTCCGTTCACCGATGGTGGGGATCCCGATTGCCCGCTGAATCAGGTGCCGGGGCTAAAATTGCTATTCCCGTAGCGGTGCCAATAGTGCATTGCCCCCTGGCACCCTTGCTTGGCAGCTTGGACCCTGAGGAGGTTAAGGAGGTAGGTCCAGTGGCCATTTGCCCCTCTGTTGCTACCAGGTCTCTCAAGGATCCTGGGGGTTAGGTGGGCTTGAGGGGCAAGTGATTGACCTCGTCACCAACGGTCTCATGGCTAGACTGCCATTTCTAGCCCTGGCAGACCTAAAGATCACCCTTGGCATGGTAATTTCAGGCAACTGTGAGATCAACATCTTCACTCCTGCCTGTCAGCGGTGAAAATCCTGAAATGACCAGGTCACTTTAATCTCCATGCCCCCTGGTCATCTGGTGGGCTTTTAAATCACAGCAGCACTCCATTCTACAGCAGATATTTTCCTTTCTCCCTGTCAGAAGCTGCAGGTGAGAGCAGACCCCTTTGAAGTCCTCTGACAGAGAAGAGATGTCAATTTCACTGGGGGCAGGGGGTTCCCCTCTCCACGGCTGTGCACTGAGCCTCTAGGTATTCACAGCTTTTAGCTGAAATCTCTGAGCCTTCCCAGCAAACTTAAACCTTCGAAACCCTCCCTATCACATTAAAAACCATTGATCTCTGTCAATTTCATAGTGCATTACTTTGAAATAAGCTTGCAATGACAGCTTAATGGATTTCTACTCAGCCTCCAGTCAGCTGTGTTTATTTTAATTTCCTTTCATGCTTGAATGCATCGCAAGTACCCCATTGCTTCTCACCACAATGTTTACAAAGATTCTAAGCCTGATTGACAGCTGGGGCATGATTCACCCGCCTGCACTCGAAGTACTCCTGCAGGCGTGAAAATGGGAGTGAATCGCTTTGCATTGGCAGCGCTGAACAGGTGCGATTCAGCCTATTCAAATGGGTCAGCCTGACCCCCATGTGAATTACGCAAATTCTCCGACTCCACTGGTGCCTGATTCACTGGAGCCGGGAATCATCTCTTAGCCCTGTTAAGCAGGAGCAGTATATAGGCACGCCCTGCGCCCCCCACTCTCACTTCATCACCCAACATGGCAATGGAGAGAGCTGCACCTTGCTTCCTGTATGATACTGGATGCCATCGACAAGAGGAGGGGCACCTTGTTCCCAAAGACTGACAGAAGACCCCGTGCCAATGTGGTGGTGGCGGATGCCTGGGAAGCAGTGGCTGAGGCGGGGAGTTGCAGGAGAACCACACTTCAATGCAGAAGATGATGAATTACCTGCTTTGAGCTACAAAGGTGAATATCCACCTGTCTCCCCCGGGGATCACCCCGATCCTCTGCCATCCAATATTAAACCCCTTCAACCTTCTCGCATCTCAGCTACAGTATATCCTTCTAATAACCCCGGATCCCCACACACGCCGCCCAGTAAGGTCAGATTGCCCCAAGCAAGTCAGAGTTGAAAACTCCGTTACCCTGATGACCTATCCGCAGCGGAAAGCCTGGGGCAAGGCATTCAAGCTGTGACTGATGATGTTCAAAGCTTGGCTCAATCCGTGATGTCCATGACTGAGGCTCATGATAGCAGGTCCCAGTCACACACGGACATGTTCCAGATGCAGAGGGACATTGCTGAGGCACTTCAGAGCTTGGCACAATCACAGAGGACCATGCTAATGGCTTTCAGAGCATGGCCCAGTCAATGAGGAGCAGGTTCCAGTCACCGAGATCCATGGCTGAGGGCATTGCCAGAGGAGGTTGAGGCATCTGAAGCTCACTCCAGCCTCCCCTCCATCCCACAGAGTGGCCAGGGGAGCCAGCATGCACCCTGAGGGAGGAGGAAGCGCTTGTGCCCATCCCAGGGCCTCTCAGCAGGGAGACTATGGCAATTTCCAGCCCTTCTGAATTCCACCTCCCGCAGCCCCCCCACCCCACCCCCAACTCCTTACACTGGCGCATCTAGTGGGAAGCGGGCAGAACAGGGTGACATGGTGCCACCTGTGACACCCAAAAGTCAGCCAGGGCCCTCCAGATCCAGGCCTTCCAGGCAACGCCTACTAAGGGCACAACAGGCCAAAGGATGTGTAAAGCAGCTGGCCACCTCCACTTCATATCTGCAATTTGGGGGAACACCTAGAAGCAGCAGTAGGCCAAGAAAAGTGAAGAAGTTGTAGGAGCACAGAGTTAGCACGGGTGCAGTATCACAACATAGCGGGAGGGGGGATGGTCACCATTTCATTATTTGGCGGGGGAAGGGGGCCTGAGTCCGATTGGTGGTGGTTGGCGTCCTGACCTCTGGACACAGGGGCTGGCCAGCAGGTTTCCCGGAATGGGCTCACTTGCATCTTTCATGTGAGTGAATCCCACTCTTCATCCTGCTCGGAAGGTCTTCTGTAAGCAATTGCGGCACTCTCTGCAGCTGAAATGCTTCAAATGGTGCAAGGTGGCCTGACTAGGGTTCGTGAACAAACTTGGGCCTCTTTTTGAGGTTTGCAACTACTCAGCAGTGTAATTAATGCTAGGCCGTGTGTTATAGAAACATAGAAGATAGAGGCAGGAGGAGGCCATTTGGCCCTTCGAGCCTGCTCCGCCATTCATCACCATCATAGCTGATTATCCAACTTAATAGCCTAATCCTGCTTTCTCCCCGTAACCTTTGATCTTGTTCACACCAAGTGCTATATTCAGCTGCCTCTTGAATACATCCAATGTTTTGGCATCAACTACTTCCTGTGGTAATGAATTCCACAGGCTCACCACTCTTTGAGTGAAGAAATGTCTCCTCATCTCCGTCCTAAATGGTCTACCCTGAATCCTTAGACTGTGACCCCTGGTTCTAGACTCCCCCACCATTGGGGACATCCTCCCTGCACCTACCCTGTCAAGTCCTGTTAGAATTTAAAAGTCTCTATGAGATCTCCCCTCATTCATCTAAACTCCAGCGAAAACAATCCTAACCTAGTCAATCTCTCCTCATACAGCAGTCCCACCATCCCCAGAATCAGCCTGGTAAACATATTATTTACATTAGTTGCTTGCATTGGAATAAATGGGCTTGGGCTAATTGCGCAGTGTGATTCCTATGACCATTTTTGAGCCTTATCCAATTTTTTTCTCTCTCTCTTATATATTAAAGCAAAGTACTACAGATGCTGGAATCGAAAACTAAAACAGAAAATGTTGGAAAATCTCAGCAGGTCTGACAGCATCTGTGGAGAGAGAATGGAGCCAACGTTTTGAGTCAGGATGACCCTTCATCAGAGCTGGCTTCGTTAGCTCTGACGAAAGATAATCTAGTTTCGAAATATTGGCTCCATTCTCTCTCCATAGATGCTGTCAGACCTGCTGAGATTTTCCAGCATTTTCTGTTTCTGTTTTCTCTCTCTCTGTTTGAGATCTTTCTGTCCATCCAGATCTCCTGCACTATTGCATCCGCTTTCTACTCCCATTTCTCATCATGCCTGCCAAAGTACATTAGCACACACTTTCTCCACATTAACTTGTATCTGTCACTTGACCATGTCCACTCCGCTAAATCATCGTTAACTGACAAACCACCTGTTCCAAATCGCCACCAAATATCAAAATTGTTCTTTGTCATGGCTAAGTCTAAATGATCGCCACATCTTGAGAAAAATAATGTGTACTGATCACTGCCATGGATATACAACATGCCCAGCCCTTTTTGCTGCTTCTGGTTTGATTACAATCTTTTATACGAGTCAGCCTGATTGATAGGTTTGGCTTCTGTTTTCAGGGAACATTCCGGAGCAGGCTGCAGGGTCCGATCCAGTACATTGAGACAGGACTTTATCCCAGGAAGGTCCCATTCCAGACCCTAAGATGGACTGAGGAGGGATACCTTCAATCAGGAGGTCTGATCAACAACCCAGGGTGGGATCTGTTCTGTGATCCCGTGGGTGTAGTGGCTGATCCAGGAGTCTTTGCTTGGGGATTATGGGTTGACAGTGGGAAGCTTGGGAGTAGGAGGGGAAGCACTCACACTGCTCTCGGCCCACCAGCAGTGCTGCAAAGGCACTTACCTTCTCCCCAAAGGTGTCCTCTCCTTTGTTCAGGTTTTCAGAGACTAGGGAAACCCGATGTGCTACTCTAAAACCAGCCAGGCAGGTTAAATCAGAGACTGCAGGACTCATTCAAATAATTAAATTGCCCAATCACTACCTGAGAATGAGGCGTCCACCCACTCCTAACCCTACCTCCATTACAAACCAGAAATGGGTGGATTGAGATCAGGCTTAGATATTTTAACCTTTTAAATTCTGGCCCTAGCCCAGCCCAACTATTATAACGAAAGCTAATTACTGCGGATGTTGGAACCTGAAGCAAAATCAAAAAGTGCTGGAAAATCTCAGCAGGCCTGACACCGTCTGTGCAGAGAGACAAGGCTCAGTGACGTACAGTCATCCAGGCTCAAAATGTTGGCTCTATTCTCTCTCCATAGATGCTGTCAAACCTGCTGAGATTTTCCAGCATTTGGGGCAGCACGGCGGCACAGTGGTTAGCACTGCTGTCTCACAGCGCCAGGGACCTCGGTTCAATTCCGGCCTCGGGTCACTGTCTGTGTGGAGTTTGCACGTTCTCCCCGTGTCTGCGTGGGTTTCCTCTGGGTGCTCCGGTTTCCTCCCACACTCCAAAGATGTGCGGGTTAGGTGGATAGGCCATGCTAAATTGCCCCTCAGTGTCAGGGGGACAGCAGGGTAAATGTCTGGGATTGCGTGGATAAATCCTGGTGGGATTGTTGTAGTGCAGGCTCGATGGGCTGAATGGCTCCCTTCTGCACTGTAGGGATTCCATTCTATGATTCTGTTTTTTGTTCCAACCCAACTATTGTTGAATGTGACAATTCTCCCTCTAAAGAAGGATGTGATTAGGTTTTGTCATCTCAAATGTAAAGAATTTTAAAGATCAGACCCAAAGCAGTTTTGCCTAATAATGGAGAGAACAATTCGTACCACTGATTGAATTCTCCGATCCAGAGGATGAGTTACACAGTTCTGTTCAGTCCGCAGTGCTAATTACTGTTCCGCCGCAGTCAGTCTCTCAGCCAGCTGGCCTGCCATCCATACCAACTAATAGAAAGGTCAGCTCAGTAGCAGAGAGCTTGTGCGTGACAACACTCAGTTACCTTGCCACAAAGCAAACCCGTTATCCATTGTGTGGAGCACACTGCGGCAATAAATAAAAAATGCAAAGCTGCATTCACCAGCGAGGGTCAAATATTTAGGACGGGAAGGATAGACTAGGCAATAAAAATGAAAATAATTAGCCTGTAAAACGCTGTTCAGAGATGAGAGCCTATTTTAGGAGAAAAATAATTAGCTGAGGAATTAAAGTGTTTTAAATGAGATCAAGGTGGTAAGTGTGTGTGAAGTGCTGTGTTGAATTTCCCCATTCGCCTGCCAATTTACATCAATTGGATTCAACTCAATTCAATGCAAGGTGGTCAAGTTCATAGATGATAACAAAATGGAGTGGGGGTGGTGGGAGGGGGGGCTGGTGGGTGGTAGAGTTTGGTGGGGGCGGGGGGGGGCGGGGGGGGGGGTGCTGGTGGAGAGGCCTAAGCACAATTAGAGCTTGTATCAGAAATCAGCCAGGAATCTTTGATGTGGCGTCAGATAATATCTGCAGATGGTGGGGGGCTAATGCTACATGAAGTGAGCACAAACAAATGCATATCAGATTATAAAAGGAGCAATCTACATACATAAATGGCTAAACATGAGGTCAGAATCCAGCTAATGGACTCGAGAACTTAACAACCTCGGTTTTATTTTTGCTTCTAGTTGTTAAATGAAATGAGTGTAAAATGCCAGTTGGCCAGTATCAGTCTCAAGCTACGGTCACATCAGCTCATAAAAGCTGCCACAGTAATGAGAGGAGTATACGGTTATTGGTTGAGTGGCTAAGTGGCCCAGTCATCTCCAGAACATGACGCCTGCTTGGCATGGGTAAACGCCCGGAGGAAGGGACTGAGACCCTGAATGGAGGAAGCGCTCTCAAAAGGAGGAGGCTTTCACCCCCTGATTTGGCCAAAGGAATCCACAGCCTGAAAAGAGTGGCCCAGTTTTGAGGATAATTGACCCCAGTGTTGACAAGGACATGTCGAGTCGCTGTGACGCAGCAATCAACCAAGCAAATGAGAGCACTAAATTATGTTGTCAGATCAGTCGACCATTGGTCAGGCCACATTGGCTGAAGCTGTATATTGCCCCAGTTAGACCAGATGTCAGAGGTCCCATTTCCCATGAAGACACAGAAAAAACACATTTAGAATCATGGAAGAATCATAGAATCCCTACAGTGCAGAAGGAGGCCATTTGGCCCATTGAGTCGGCACCGACAACAATCCCAACCATGCCCTATCCCTGTAATCCCAGGCATTTACCCTGTTGGTCCCCCTGACACTAAGGGTCAATTTAGCATGGCCAATCAACCTAACCCTTTGGACTGTGGGAGGAAACCGGAGCACCTGGAGGAAACCCACACAGACACGGGGAAAATGTGCAAACTCCGCACAGTCACCCGAGGCCAGAATTGAACCCGAGTCCCTGGCGCTGTGAGGCAGTGGCGCTAGCAACTATGCCACTGAACAGTAGGGCATAGCAGGACCAAGGAACAGACTTCCGGCATCGTTAGACTGAATCATAGAATCCCTACAGGTCAGAAGGAGGCCATTTGGCCCATCAAGTCTGCACCGACAACAATCCAATCCAGGTCCTATCCCCGTAACCCCACATATTTACCCTCCTAATCCCCCTGACACGAAGGGACAATTTAGCATGGCCAATCAACCTAACCCTTTGGGAGGAAACCGCAGCACCTGGGGGAAACCCATACAGACATGGGGAGAATGCGCAAACTCCACACAGACAGTGACCTGAGGCCGGAATTGAACCTGGGTGATGCACTATCAATCATGATATGAAGACTCCAGTGAGTGAGTGAAATTAACAGGCTTTTATTCACAAAGAACAGGAGCACACCCTTGTAGCTGACCTGGCCTAGACTGAGGCGAGGGGGAGGAACCATCACCTTTATACCTCACTCTGGGTGGAAAGGGAGCAGTCTCAGGTGGAAAGGGAGGAGTCTCGGGCCAGGTGCAGCATGGGTGTGTCCAGGCATATACATGTAGTTACACTGGTTCACCACACCGGGTCCCTGGCACTGTGAGGCAGCTAACCACTGTGCCACCATGCCACCCAAGGCCGGAGCTTTCCAGGCCCCATACCCCTGCAGCAGAGGCAGCTTGCCATTGGCCACTGGCAGAATCTTCCGATCTGCTGAAGCCTGTGGCATTTTGCATAGCTCGTCCATCCTACCGCCAGGGAACCTGTGGCAGGAGGCAACCTCAGCGGGCACCAGGAGATCCCGCCACTGGGAAGACCTGGAAAATCCCTGCCCTGAAGGTCAGCTGGAAAGAATCTAGAGATTTCAGTCTTGAAAGAAGGCATAGAAATTCAGAGGAACCACTTCGAAATTTGTAAGATATTCCTTGTAGGGAATTAACGGTGAAGGGGATAGAGGGGGAAAGTGCAGTCAATGTAGAAGAGCAGTCATTATCATGTTCAATGGCAGAACAGGCTTGAGAGAGTTGTGTGGTTGACTCATGCACCCACTGCTTATGCTCTGACAATGAGTTACTCAGAATAGTTGACGTAAATTCAAGGCTGAAGTTCAAAAGAATCCCTTCACAGAGGAATAAATGGAATGTATTTTCAGGTACAGCAGAGGAAGAAAAAAACCTTGACCAGCTCATTGGATGGTGTGATGAGTAAGCTCCAGGTTTTCTTTTTGAACAGATAATTTAAAATGAGCTTTAAAATGAGCCACATAGTCTTAGCATGTTAACCTTAACCTTTCTCTAAATGGCTCACAATGGCACAGCGACCTGGTTTGAAAATAAATGGAGCCACATCACCTCATTGCAAGCAACAGCAACACCTCCAACCATGTAATAGTATCACAGAATAAACTCATAGAATCCCTACAGTACAGAAGGAGGCCATTCTGGGACATCGGGACTGCACCGACAACAATCCCACCCAGGCCTTATCCCCATAACCCCATGTATTTACCCTGCTAATCCCTCTAACCTAGACATCGGGGCACTAAGGGGCAATTTAGCATGACCAATGCACCCAACCTGCACATCTTTGGACTGTGGGAGGAAACCGGATCACCCGGAGGAAACCCATGCAGACACGGGGAGAATGTGCAGACTCTGCACAGACAGTGACCCAAGCCGAGAATTGAAACCAGGTCTCTGGCGCTATGAGGCAGCAATGCTAACCACTGTGGCGCCGTGCCGCCCATGTAATAGTATCATAGTATCCCTACAGTGCAGAAGGAGGCTATTCAGCACATCGAGCCTGCACCGACAACAATCCTACCCAGACTCTACCTACGTAACCCCACGTATTTACCCCGCTAATCCCCTGACACTAAGGGACCATTTAACATGGCCAATCAATCCAACCCTTTGGCATGTGGGAGGAAACCCACGCAGACACGGGTAGAATGTGCAAACTCCACACAGCCAGTCACCAGGAATTGAACTTGGGTCCCTGGCGCTGTGAGGCAGCAGTGCTAACCATTGTGCCAGATGTAGTCTGAACACTGGACCATTCCACTTCAGCTAATGAGGCATCAGTGAAGCAGTGATTAATGAATCATTGCAGTCGTAACAACACACTCCCTCACTATCAAACTTGATATTAATTTTTGAGACACTGATGAGACAATTTACTGTTCCTCAACTTAAAAATATGAACTTGAATTGCCATTTACTCACCAAACTGTAAATGTTGTGAGATATATTGCAGAAAATGAGGTACAGATTGCCATGGCATTCAGGGCACAGTCAATTCTCATCAATCCCTATACGTATGTTCAGCATTACCTGAGAACACCACAGCACAAAACTAATATATTTATCTACAGAGTCAAAAATATTGAGCTGTGATGTTCTGGCACAGGGCAACAGCTCATAGACAATGAAATGTTGAACTCTCCCTATATAGATAAAATATAAACAGATTAACAAGAATGTTTAAGAAGAGGATATTAATCTGCTGTGACCAGATTGAGTATGCAAAAAAATTCTTATTCATTCCGTGCACACAAATACTGAACATTGACTCTTGTAAAACATTTTGGAGAAGTCTGAAGAACAGGATGGCACAGTAGCACAGTGGTTAGCATTGCTGCCTCACAGCGCCAGGGACCCAGGTTCGATTCTCGGCTTGGGTCACTGTCTGTGTGGAGTTTGCTCGTTCTCCCTGTGTATGCGCGGGTTTCCTCCGGGTGCTCCGGTTTCCTCCCACAGTCTGAAAGACGTGCTGGTTAGGTGCATTGACCATGTTAAATTCTCCCTCATTGTACCCGAACAGGCGCCGGAATGTGGCGGCTAGGGGATTTCCACAGTAACTTCATTGCAGTGTTAATGCAACTAATAAATAAACTTTAAAGAGGGGAACGATTCAAACTTATTTTTTAAGAACTTAAACATTCGCGTTAGAGATAGATACATTTAACAGGAAACTCATTAAGTGCGATAGAAGATAGCGGCAACTTTCTTTTGCATGTTGTTTATGGTGCAAGTTGCTTTCCTTGTAAGTAGAAACAACTGCGGTACACAAGCAGATGGAGAGTTCCAATCTATTTTTTGAGGCTACTCTGAAAATAAGCAGACAAGCTCGTGCAGCAGAGTAAAATAGTCGATATCCACTGTGTTAACGATCTCAGCTGATGTTTAGCTAGATCTCTGATTGAAACTTGTCTCGGCAGATGGGAATTTTGTTTTCCGTATTGTGTATTTGTATTCAATACAGAAAACAGTATTAGGAAGGAAATGGAATTTTGTCCTTCATTGCTAGAGGGATGGAGTTTAAAAACAGGGAGGTTATGTTGCAGCTGTTTAAAGTGCTGCTGAAATACTGTATACAGTTTTGGTCTTCTTACTTGAGAAAGGATATACTGGCACTGGAGGGGGTACAAAGGAGATTCAATCCGTTGATTCCTGAGTTCAGAGGGTTGGCTTATGAGGAGAGACTGAGTAGACTGGGGCTATACTCACTGGAATTCAGAAGAATGAGGGGGAGATCTTATAGAAACATATAAGATTATGAAGGGAATAGATACAATAGAAGCAGAGAGGTTATTTCCACTGGCAGGTGAAACTAGAACTGGGGGGGTGGCCTCAAAATAAGGGGGAGCGGATTTAGGACTGAGTTAGGGAGGAACTTCTTCACCCAAAGGGTTGTGGATCTGTGGAATTCCCTGCCCAGTGAAGCAATTGAGGCTACCTCATTGAATGTTTTTAAGGCAAGGATAGATACATTTTTGAACAGTAAAGGAGTTAAGGGCTATGGTGAGTGGACGGGTAAGTGGAGCTGAGTCCATGAAAAGATCAACCATGATCTTATTGAATGGTGGAGCAGGCTCGAGAGGCCAGATGGCCTACTCCTGCTCCTGTTCTTATGTTCTTATTGTAGAAATGAGGAGGGAAAGCCACTAAACTCAAAAAGCACAGGACCCCAATTGCAATTTTTAAAAGGTTGAAAAATTAAAATGTTTATTAAAAGAAAGAGAAGATAAAACAAGATAAAGGATGCACAGTGAGAAAGAAATCTTACAAAGTAACCGCTGAAATGCTTTATCAAAGGTGCACAATTAAACTTTTTGGTGATCGCCCTAATGGATTCTTAACCATAAAATCTGGGAAATATTACTCAAACCGAGAAAGTACAATCCATGACTTCCCAGAACAGATCCATACTGATGGTAGTTTCCCATAGAGAGATTTTCAAAAAATTTTCTCAGGACAAATATTTTCCTGGCCCGAAACGGAGTTGCTTTCTTCAATTAAGAGACTTTCACAGCTTTTCAAAACACAGGAGTTGGCTTTCAGTGAGAGATTCCACCCACCCACCCCCACAGCAACTAACTATGACTAAAAACCAGCTCTTTTCACTCCCTTCATCTTAGTCCTCCATTGTCTTCCAATATCCCTTTGAAAACTCAGCTTCCCAAATATCAAAGTCTTCCATATTCCTATTTTGCCTCTATTTCGGGCCAATGAAATTTAAAATGCCTGTTGCTATTTACTCATGAATCTCCTGTAAAATGTCAATGTTCTTTGGCACCTTTGAGATTCCTTTGGAATGCAGCAGCTAGAAATCAATTTCAAAACTTATCTTCAAATGCAAATTTCGGATCTACTCTGTTTCCTTGTAAGTTAAAACCCACCATAAGGCCTCATTACAAAATGCAAGAAGTCTTTCATCCTTTAGAATCTACAGACAACCTGACTCCGACAACCTCACATTTGATTAATCCTGGACATACATGGACACAGCTTAACCTTACTTCCACAGAATATATACATAAACAAAGACACATATCATCGCAATAGGGAAGTACAAAACTAATTCCAAACCAGACTAAAAAATTACAGCTGAAACATTTAAGTGGGCACATCTGACTGTATTGCAAAGGGAATGTTGTTTCTATTGATGCAAAGATGTAATTATCTTTTATGCATGTCAGATTCAATCTGTGGAACAGGAAAAGGGATAAACATTGCATTTATAACTTAATTGCATACAGAAGAATCTCTCCAGCCTGTTTTCCACCCAGATCTGTTTGAGTCCCAGAGATGTCCAACACTTTAAGATAACTTGCATAGGTGCTCCCCCCCACCGACCCCCCCCCCCCCCCCACCGCACTCCCACCCCCCCCCCCCAACCCCCTGGTGCCGCGATGTACTTTCCTGCAGTGGAGACGATCCAACATTGGCTGGTGATGGGATCTTCTGGTCCTGCCGATGCCTATGGGGTCTTGCATGCCCCTCACCCTCCAGTGCTGGGGAACGTACCACAGGAGAGGGGTCACCATCAGCGTGACCAGAAGATACCGGTGGGAAGGGCCAGAAAGTTTTGGCCACATTCTTTCTCAATGTCCAAAGATGTGCATGTTAGGTGCATTGGCCATGCTAAGTTGTCCCTTAGTGTCCCGGGATGCGTAGGTTAGAGCGATTAGTGGGTAAATATGTGGGGTTATGGGGATAGGGCCTGGGTAGGATTGTTGTTGGTGCAGAATCGATGAGCCAAATGGTCTCATTCTGCACTGTAGGGATTCTATGATTCTATTCTATTCTACGTTCATTATAAATGTCAATGACCATATCCGTAATGGAGAGTGCCCATGTAAACTTGTCAAATACGTAATTACAAACTCCCACCCGCGGGTGGTGCTTGTGGGCATATTGGGCCAGAAACTGTTGCAAATAAGGTGAGTTTTGTGTGCATGATGTTATTAACATGCAAATCTTTCAGTAACTTCTGGGAAGGACGAGATATCCTGAGAATTACGAATCGCTACAAGTTGCTGGAGGATTTGCATCTCTTCATGGATAAAATCAGGCTGGCACTTACCAGTATAAATGTGTCTTAATGACAAGAGATACGTTCTTGTTATATAATTTAACCTCTCTGGACCAGAGGAAACAACAACTGGAGCTGTGGGTCTCATTCCGATGGGTAATAAATTGCTTAGAAATTTTAAAAGTATTACATTTTCTCCTTTTTTTCTTTTTCTCTCTGAGAGTGGAGATGAAAGAACAACATTGGACCCATGATTTTCCAAAATGGGCTGGCAGCCTGTGAGATAGCTCACCTCAAGAGAGAAAACTCAGAAGATTTACCCTTACATCTGTGTCCATAACCTATGCAATTTGTACCAATGGGACATAGGAGCAAAGGAAGTCCATTGCCAGTCTGTATTCTGCCTGGCTGTGTGATCACGTTAGATGATGGCTGATCTCAACTCCATGTACCTCAACTCCCTTTTACTTGCCTTCGATCCATATTAATGAGATCACCTAAAAAAAGGGTCAATTAATCAGAGCTTTGAATGTTTCAATTACCCTCGCCTCAGAGTCCTTCTCAAGGGAGTGCATTCTTGGTCTCTCCAGAAAAAAGTGCTTCCCGATTTCACCGTTAAATGGCCCAGCCCTTATTCTAAGAATACGTCTCCTTGTTCTAGAGTCCCTAAACAGAGGAAATAGTTCCTCTGTATTTCTCCAATTGAAGTCCTTATTTTTAAATACCTCAATTAGATCACCATTCAGACTTCACACTCAAGGGAACACAGGCTGTGTGGCCTGTCCTAACTTTTTAACTCTTTAAAGCCCTGCACAATACTACACCTATGTCAGAAAGCCTACAAAATATATTTTTACCCTTTTACAAACAATGCACTTAAAATGGAAGCATAAAATGCTATGAGACGAATAAGTCATTTAGATAAATATACCTTTATATATATGGCAGAAAACAGTTGATGGCAGCTCTGTGGTACAGTCAAAAGGTTTCAGTGTTGAGGGCTGTATAAATCATTTGGGAATGTCAACTTTTGTTGATCTAGAGCAGTACTTTACGGCCCCTGGGTTCAAAAACCACAGGTCTGTAATGATGCACATTCACAAACTTCGACAGGAACACAAAAGACATTTATTAATTTGGAAAAACTGCACGGAGGCCAGCAGCACACCAGCTGTCCCCAGTCCCTACATGTCTTCAGACTGTCTTCTGCCTAAGAGAGGGCTCCACCCCCTGGTGTTACTACCCCTCTCAGTCACCAATTGGTCAATCAAGCCAGGTCACCTTTCCTCCACCGTGTTGCCCTTAAAGGGACGATCACCACAAGACTAAATCACAAGTGTCACATGAACGTCTAATGAATGAAATATTTTACAAGGAATGTGATTTCAACGAATTAACAAGTGTCTTGTTGTCGGGCTGTGAAGATGTAACACCTCTGAAAAATCAAATGGTAGTCCGGTTAACATTTCCTCCTCCTCTGCTGTCCTCCTTCAACATGATGTGGAGATGCCGGCGTTGGATTGGGGTGGACTCAGTAAGAAGTCTCACAACACCAGGTTAAAGTCCAACAGGTTTATTTGGAATCACGAGCTTTCGGAGCCCCAAGCCCCTTCATCGTTACTACTCACCTGATGAAGGAGCAGCAGCGCTCCGAAAGCTCGTGATTCCAAATAAACCTGTTGGACTTTAGCCTGATGTTGTGAGACTTCTTACTGTCCTCCTTCAACAAATTGAATAAAACCGGTTAGCTGGCAAATTTATATAATGCGGTTCTTCAGGTCTGAATGAAATTCAAATTCATGGAGGGGGTGTAATTTTCATGGAGTGTAAACTAGGCGGCACGGTGGCACAGTGGTTAGCACTGCTGCCTCACAGTGCCAGGGACCCAGGTTCAATCCCAGCCTCGGGTGACTGTCTGTGTGACGTTCTTCCCATGTCCACGTGGGTTTCTTCTGGGTACTCTGATTTCCTCCCACACTCCAAAGATGTGCGGGTTAGGTGGATTGGTCATGTGTCAGGGGGATTAGCAGGGTAAATATAAGGGGTTATGTGGCAGACTCGATGGGCTAAATGGTCTCCTTCTGCACCGTAGGGATTCTATTATTCTATGAAATTCGGTGGGTGGTGGGTGGAAAACGATGGCTGGACAGTGGAGGATGGGCGGCGGAATGGAGGGCAATGAGTGAAGAGCAGAGGGTGGTGGGGGAGATAAGCGGACAATGGGCGCTTTTTCTGTCTGCCAATGGGAATTGTCCCTCGCATTTTCATGATTAGATTTAGTTGAAGTTTGCTAAGTTGCCAGCACTGATGGTGGGCACTGCAGGCAGCTCGCTGATTGGGAAGGTGAGAATTCCAGCAAGGCTGAGGTGCCACATCCAGCAACCTCCAGAGGTCTTCAAAGAGGAGGCAGGCTTGTCACTGATATTCTGCAGCAGCAAACAGTCAAACCTCTACTGGAGCCCGAGGTTTTGGCTGGGATTTTCCGGCCCATCCTGCCAGCGAGATCATCGGTTCCCCCCCCCCCCCCCCCCCCCCCCCCCCCACCCCGTGGGCTTCCTGGTGGTGAGATGGGCGAGCCCTGCCTTCGGCAGGTCTGGAAGCTTCTGCCAGCAGCCAATGGCAAGCTGCCTCCGCTGTGGGAAACCCACCACAGGAGGGGAGCTGGAAAATTCCAGCCTTTCTACACAACCATGGAAATGATCGTAGACTAAGCCAGTAACAGAAAGCCACTCCTCTTACCAGCGTAGAATTGTCAGAAGGACCCCATGAAGAAAAACATGTGTTGCCAGACATCCCTTAGGAGTTTAGAATATTCCTCAGCCTATATAAGCACTCTCAAATGGAGTAAATAGCACCTGAGCATCAGAAAACGCTGCAGTGTTTTGCCCGAGTACAGTGGAGAATTCATTCATACATCACTGGAAAAGACCAACCACCCCCTGGTGACTGACCCGGACTATCCAAAGATCATAGAATCGCTACAATGCAGAAGGGGGCCATTCGGCCCATCGAGTCTGCACCAACAATCCCACCGAGGCCCTACCCCCATAACCCCATGTATTTACCCTGCTAATCCCCTTGACACTAATGGTCAATTTAGCATGGCCAATCAACCTAACCCGCACATCTTTGGACTGTGGGAAGAACCGGAGCACCCGGAGGAAACCCACGCAGACACGGGGAGAATGTGCAAACTCCACACAGACAAGGCCGGAATTGAACCTGAGTCCCTGGTGCTGTGGGGCAGCAGTGCTATCCACTGTGCCGCCCTAAGGTGAGTGGATGAACAGAGAAACTGGCTAGAAATCAAAAGAACTTTGGGTATATTAACACCAGTTTGCATGTTTCCATTCAACCGCAATCCTGGTCCTCCATTGGAATGCGCTTTTGAAAAAATAAATTTCAAAAAGTAACATCAAAGCAAAATTCCCCGGATGCTGGAAATCTCTCCCGGTTCTGTCAACAACAAAACAACAAAAAGCACCTTTAACATAATGATGCTGTACTGGAGCATGTTTAAAGATTCATTCAAGGGATGTGGTAGCCCATCCCTATTTACCCTTGAACTGAGTGGCTTCCCAGGTCACATCAGAGGGCATTTAAGAGTCAGAGAGTCACAGAGGAATACAGTACAGAAAAGGCCCTTCGGTCCATCAAGTCTGCACTGACAGAACTACACTAAATCAGAGTCAACTACATTGCTGTGGATCTGAAGTCACAAGTAGGACAGACCAGGTCAGGATGACAGATTTCCTTCCCTTAAGGACCAAAGATGTGCGGATTGGCCATACTAAATTGCCCCTTCATGTCAGGGGGACTAGCTAGGGTAAAATGCATGGGATTATGGGGATAGGGCCTGGGTGGGATTGTGGTTGGTGCAGACTGGATGAGCCGAATGGCCTCCTTCTGCACTGTAGACGCTATGATTCGATGATACTGAACCAGGTGAGTTTTTACGACTATCGACAATGGCTTCATGGTCATCATTCGACTTTTAATTCCAGATTTTTATTGAATTCAAATTTTCACCATCTGCCGTGGTGGGATTTGAACCCAGGTCCTCAATTACCCTGGGTCCCCAGATTACTACTCCAATGACAATACCACTACACCACCACCTCCCTCAGGAGCATTTTAAAACAAGGTATGGCATTGAGCCACATAAGGAGCCAGACAAGATGACCAATCTTGGTCAGAGGTAGGTTTTAAGGGGCATCTCCAAGGATGAAAGCAAGGTGGAGCGGTGTAGAGGGGGAATTCTGGAACTTGGGGCCTTGGCAACTGAAGGCATTGCCACCAATAGTGGAGCGATTAAAATGAGTGATGGCCGAATTCCAGGAGTGCAGGGTTGTGAGGCAGGAAGAGATTACAGAGATAGGGAAGAGTGAGACTATGGAGGGATTTGAAAACAAGGATGAGAATTTTAAAATGAAGGCATTGCTTGGCCAAGAAGCAATGTGGGCCAGTGACAGGTGAACAGGATTGGCTGAGAGTTAAAATACTGGCAGCAGAGTCTCAGATAACCTCATGTTCACAGAGGCGAGAATGTGGGAGACCAGCTGGGGCGTATTGGAATTTTCGAGTCAAGAGGCAATGAAAGCATGAACGAGGTTACAGTAGCAGAGTCTTGAATGACCTCATGTTTAAAGAGACAAGAATCATACAATCCCTACAGTGCAGAAGGAGGCCACATGGCCCACCGAGTCTGCACCAACTCTCTGGCAGAGTATCTCATCTAGGCCCACCCCCTGCCCTGTCCCTATAACGTCAAGTATTTACCCCGCTAATCCCCCTAACCGACACATCTTTGGACACTAAGGGGCAATTTAACATGGCCAATCCACCTAACCTGCACATCTTTGGACTGTGGGAGGAAACTGGAGCACCCGGACGAAACCCATGCTGACACGGGGGGAATGTGCAAACTCCACATAGACAGGCACCCGATGCCGGAATTGAACCTGGGTCCCTGGTGCTGTGAGGCAGCAGTGCTAACCACTGTGCCACCGTGGGAGGCCAGCCGGGGTGTATTTTAATATTTGAGTCTAGAGTTAATAAAGCCATGAACGAGGTCACAGCAGCAGGTGAGCTGAGATGGGGCAAAGCTACGGAGCTGGAAATAGGCGGTCTTAGTGATAGTACAAATATGAGATTGGAAGCTCACCTTGGAAACTCAGGTGACAGCAGTGAGCAAGCTGGCTTAACCTCAGTGAGCAGGCAGAGCGCTGGAGAATGGGATTTGGAGCAGGGACTTTAAACAATGGCCTGGAAGGTTAAACTCCACGGATACTGACTGACCTGCTGAGTATTTTCTGTGAATCTATTTTTGTTTTAAAAATTTGTCCAATTTGTCAAAGGAATCTTTTAACTGGCACACACGCCCTTAATTTATGTATTTAAAGGGTTTGTTGGTTGTTGTAACTAAAAATGTGCCTCACAGATTTAGCAACGTTTGAGCTGATTAGTCTGTTGTTATTTCATGGTGTGCTTTGTGCCTGAACACCAGGTGTGGCACATGTCAAAGTGAACCCTGGCACAGTTAAAGGTGTGATTTTCTACTCCAACCTCACCTTGCCTTTAGCCAGCGGCAGGATCTTCCAGTCCTGCCCCATTAACGGGGTTTCCTGTTGTTTGTGCCCTTTGCCACCGGGGAACCCGTTGGAGGGACTGGAAGATTCCACTGGTGGGAACAGTCAGAAAATCCCACCCGTGAACTCACTTTCCACGGTTTCAATTTGGGGAGGTGATGGCCTAGTGGTATTGTCACCAGACTGTTAATCCAGAAACTCAGTTAATGTTCTGGGGACCTGGGTTCGAATCCCGCCATGGCAGATGGTGGAATTTGAATTCAATAAAAAATATCTGGAATTAAGAATCTACTGATGACCATGAAACCATTGTCGATTGCTGAAAAAACTCATCTGGTTCACTAATGTCCTTTGGGGAAGGAAATCTGCTGTTCTTACCTGGTCTGGCCTACATGTGACTCCAGAGCCACAACAATGTGATTTGACTCTCAACTGCCCCCTGAAATGGCCCAGCAAGCGACTCAATTCAAGGACAACTAGGGATGAGCAATAAATGTGATGTGGAGATGCCGGCGTTGGACTGGGGTAAACACAGTAAGAAGTCTCACAACACCAGGTTAAAGTCCAACAGGTTTATTTGGTAGCAAATACCATATTGGTATTTGCTACCAAATAAACCTGTTGGACTTTAACCTGGTGTTGTGAGACTTCTTACAATAAATGTTGGCCAGCCAGCGACGCCCACATTTCGTGAATGAATAAAAAAAAGTAAGTAAACCAATAAACAAATCAATGAAAAATATTCTGGCGGGGCAGGTGTTGGCGGGAAGGAAATAGGGAAATCACCTCCACATACAGGCACATTTGCACTGGCACACACAATCACACACGTGCACAGGCACACACGTGCACAGGCACACACATACACACCTAACAGTTTAACATTGTGACAGGTGGATGTGAAAAGGATGTTTCCTCTTGTGGGAGATTCTAGAACAAAAAACGAGGGGTCACCCATTTAAAATGGAGATGAGATGATTTTGTTTTTCCTCTCAGAGGGTTGAGAGTCTTTGGAACTCTCTTCCTGAAGGGAAAGCAGAATCTTTGAATATTTTTAAGGCAGAGGGAGATAAATTCTTGTTAAGCAAAGGGGGTGGGGGGCGAAATGTTATCGGTGGTGGCAGGATGCAGATTTGTGGTTCCTATCATATCAGGCATCATCTTATTAAATGGGTGGAGCAGGCTCAAGGGGCCAACATGGCCTACTGCTGCTCCTTGCCCATATAAGCCTTATGTTCTTCGAAAACCAAGACAATAATGTTCAACATCACATTCCTGACACATTTCTGGTCCCTAACATGCAATCCTGCTATTTCCCCACCACCCAAGAACAATGAACAGGAAATTGAAAATATTCCCTTAATTGGAAAGATGGACATTTCAGAAAACATTAGCTGCTCAATCAAGGAAGATGATTAATTTATATCCTGCCCTGTATTATGTGAGAAACAGCAAACTGAAACAAGAGGAGACAGTTTGAAGAATAATAAATACTGCCTGATTTGTCTGCTCTGTAATCAGGTTAGGTTGCTGCCACCAGACTAACCCAGATTCCTGCAACTTCTCGACGAGCTCAGAACCCGAACAGCAGCGGAAACCATTTTCACTTTGATAACGAAGCATTGCTGATAAAATGAAAAACAAAGCCTGGGCACAAAACCAAAATGACAAAATGCACATTTTTCAGCACGAGGTGACTTAATATCCGGAACAACATCCAGCCACACAGACCAGAGAGTGGGAAAAATAAATGTTGCAGTTGGCTTTTAGAAGCATGCTTGAAGAGGACAGGATTCTCCATGTGCTCATTTTAACCGGGTGGGCAGCAGGTTGGGCAGCACAATGGCGCAGTGGTTAGCACTGCTGACTCACAGCGCCAGGGACCCGGGTTTGACTCCCAGCTTGGGTCACTGTCTGTGTGGAGTCTGCCCATTCTCCCTGTGTCTGTGTGGGTTTCTTCCGGATGCTCCGGTTTCCTCCCACAGTCGGAAATACGTGCTGGTTAGGTGCATTGGCCTTGCTAAATTCTCCCTTAGTGTACCCGAACAGGCGTCGGAGTGTGGCGACTAGGGGATTTTCACAGTAATATCATTGCAGTGTTAATGGAAACCTACTTGTGACACAAATAAATAAACTAAACTAAAGTTGTTCTTTACCCGCAGTATTGAGTTCTACGAAGGGTCCTAATTCCCATTGATATTCAATGGAAGTGAGGCCCACACTGTCTGGGAGCATGTTCTTTAGTTCTTTAGTTTGGCTGCAGACCAACCTATGTCTCTCCATTCAGCCCACCAGCATGACCCCAAACTTCCGGCCAGCTGTCATTTTAATTTTCCACCTTGGTCTCACACTGACCTTTCTGTCCTCGGCCTCCTGCGATGTTCCAGTCAACCTCAGACCAAGTCCAACAATTTGGGACCATAGCTTCGATTCTGATTTTGGTCCCTTTATCTTAGCAGGTTTTGGTTAGCATTGCTGCTTCACAGCACCGGGGACCCAGGTTCGATTCCCAGCTTGGGTCACTGTCTGTGTGGAGTTTGCTCTGTGTCTGGGTGGGTTTCCTCCGGGTGCTCCGGTTTCCTCCCATAGTCCAAAAAATGTGCTGGTTAGGTGCATTGGCCATGCTAAATTCTCCCTCTGTGTACCTGAACAGGACCAGAGTGTGGCGACTAGGAGATTTTCACAGTAACTTTATTGAAGTATTAATGTTAAGCTTATTTGTGACACTAATAAACAAACTTAAAGTTAAAAACTTACTCGGTGGAATTTTCCTGCCCCGCCCGCCAAGGGAATCGTAAACCATGCAAAGCTCCATTGACCTCGGGTGGGAATTTCTGTCCTTAGGGCGAGCCTGGAAAATCCTGCCCAGTGTCTTGTTTTTCTTTGCTTTTTTTGGAGCATCAGTTCATTGTTCTGCCATTCACACCTCCTCTAGACTTATATTTTGTTTCATTACCTCTCCCGTTAGCCTTGCTCCACTAATCTTTTTGGTAATTTAATCTCTCCTGTATCACAAACATTCCCTTTAATTCATTTTCCACCTTCCCCCATTTCACTTATTTAAAACCTGTTACATTTCTAACCGTTTTCTATTCTGACGAAATATCGTTGACCTGAAACATTAATCCTGTCTGTCTCTACAGATGCTGCCTGACCTATTGAGTTTTTCCAGCATTTCCTGTTTTTATTTTGGATTTCCAGTATCTGCAGTATTCAGTTTTTGTGTTGGACATATACAGATTGGGAAAGGTTCGAGCCTCAAACAATGATTCATCAGGTGTAAAAACACTCAACAGGTCTGACTGTATCTGTGGAGACAGAAACAGAGCTAACGGGCAGGATTTATCACACAACCTGCCACAGCGGTGGGAGGTGGTCCCCCATTGGCCAATGATGGGATCTTCTGGTTCTGCCATTGTCAATGGAGCTTTCCGTTGAATACAGCCCTGACTACAGGAAAACCAATGGCGGGGGGTGCATCATCGACGGGACCGGAGGATCCTGCTGGCGTGGATTCAGGTTAAATACTTCTTTTCAGCGTTGTAGAAACGTGGAAATGTACTAGGCTTTCAGCAAGTGAAGCTGGGGAGGGGAAGGAAGAATCAAAGGGGAGGTCTGTGATAGGGTACAGACTAAATGAGAAAAGGTTATGAGGTACAAAAGGCAAAGGGAATGGCGATGGTTGGAGGAAAGAAACAACCTTATCCAGAGTGCGTGAATGGCAGAATAATGAACAGCTGCGTCCGAGAACAAAAAAAAAAGAAAAACAAGATGAAGAACTGGCACCTGCAAGAGAAATGTGTGTTTGTGTGGGCAGCTGCTATAGGAAGGGAATGAGGTGTAGGGGGAAGACTTAGCAGTAGACCCAGATGTTGCGGAGGGAATGGTCCCCTTCGGCGTGCTGACAGGGGAGGATTGGGGAAGATGTGTTTGGTGACGGTATCACGCTGGAGGTGCCAGGTATGGCAGAGGCTGGTGGGTGGAATGCAAGAGCAAGGGGAATCCTGCCACGGGTCTGGGTGGGAGGGGAGGGGGGCAAGAGCAGAAGTGAACCAAATGGGACAGACACAATCGAGGGTGAAATAACTCCTCTGAGGCCTGATGTCCCTTCGCCAGATTTTAATTTATTTACGTAGGCAGCAACACTTAGACACGTACTTCCTTGTACAGAGTATAACCCCAGAATGCCGCTAACCCTGACACTCCACATTATATACACATGCAGGGCTCCCTGACTGGATAAGCTATTACTGCCTAAATCAAGGAGCTCATACTCTAAGGAATCCACATCACGGACCCTGATAAAGTCATTACAGAGGGACCTTTTCCACCATGACGGGGGTGAGTCCTTCCTCGAGTAAATAGGAAGATATATCAGAAGAAGGTTGCATCGTTAGGTAGCAACGTTGAGAGAATGGAATGGAGTCCTTACAGGAAACAGGATGTGATGAAGTGCAGTCGAGGTAGCTGTGGGAGTCTACGGGCTCATAAAAATTATTAGTTGGTAGCTTGATTAATCAGGACCGACTTACAGAGATTGGTCTGCTTACAAAGGCCCTTTTATTCATACAGGAATCACAACAAGAATGCACTTCACAGCATTGCTCTGGCTAACCTTGAACCAGCTTTTTGAAAAGTTGCATCCCCAGCACTCCCACTGGCTAGCAGCAAGCATCATCTCCAATTCCCCAAATTATACAGATTCCTTTCTGTCGCCAATCACAATTAGAAGCAATCAGGCTCTTGAATGTGGGATATAAGTGCTCGGATAGAGTGACCATTCTGCAAGTGAATGTTTAGCATTTTGCCCCACTGCTCTGCAGCAATTGGTTTGCGTGAATGGTAGTTTTGATTAAGATTATATTTTGGCTATTTACTTTAAACAATCCTGCAACTTAATACTGCACTACAGTAAAGCTTTATTGGTAAGAGGCCATCACTTAACATTGGAATGATATTAGTTTAATACTAATCGTTGTATGATTTCCTTTCCTCCCACACTCCAAAGATGTGTGGGTTAAGTTGATTGGCCATGCTAATTGACCCTAGTGTCAGAGGGATTAGCAGGGTAAATGTGTGGGGTTACAGAGATAGGGCCTGGGTGGGATTGTGGTCGTACAGACTCGATGGGCCAAATGGCCTCCTTCTGTCCTGTAGTAATTCTATGGATTCTAATCAGTAAACAAAAAAAGAGTTCCTTTCTTAGAATCCCTACAGTGCAGAAGGAGGCTATTCAACCCATCGAGTCTGCACCAACACTCCGACAGAGCATCTTACCCAGGCCCTCTCCCTTGCCTTATCCTTGTAACCCCACACATTTCCCAAATCAATCTAACCTACACATCGCGGGACACGAAGGGTCATTTTAGCATGGCCAATCCACCTAACTACACATCTTTGGACTGTGGGAGGGAACCGGAGCACCCGGAGGAAACCCATGCAGACATTGGGAGAACGTGCAAACTCCACACAGACAGTGACCCAAGGCCGGAATTGAACCCGGGTCCCTGGCACGGTGAGGCAGCAGTGCTAACCAGTGTGCCACTGTGCCACCCAACATATTGAGGACACTCACATATTATTGCACCTATTTAGCAAGAAGCCATTTTTGCAAACTGGCCCTGCATGGGATAGGACAGTTTTTTTTTAACCAAGGATAGATATCAAAGAATGTGGTCAAGGGTAAAGATGGAAGAAGATTAGCTCACTTTAGAATGCTAGTCTATTCCAGCCTTTCATGGTGGGAATCTGGGGCCAGTGTCCCTGGCAGCCTGCATCTGGTCTATTAACCAATTCTCCAAACTTCAAAATGACAGCAACATGCTGCAGAAACCTGAAATAAACACAGTCAATGCTGGAAAAACTCAGCAGGTCAGGCAGCAGGTCAGGAGAGAGACTGAAAATTTCCCATCTCACCCGCCATGGGAATCGTACTGGGTGAGATAGAGAATTCGGCAGACTATGGAAAGGTCGGTTGAGTTCAGGTGGAAATTTCTGGTCTTGGGGCACGCATGCCAGACATAGCATTTCGAGTCCTTATAACTCTTCTTCAGAGCTTCAAAACGAGGCTGAATCATCCCCGCCCCGACCCACCATTTTCTTGCTCTTATTTAGGTAGCAGAGATCTGTCAACTGCCTCTGTCCTGTACATAAAGCTCGTAATGAAGATTATACTTCGCCATCAGATGCTAGAGTGACGAGCTGCCTCTCTCCCTCTCTCGCCAGGCGATTGCTGTCACATGGCGGGTCCTAAGTTTTTGTCACCGTCCATGGTGTTTACTTGTGGTTTAATAAAACTATTCTTCAGAGTCGGATTGATTAAAGAGAAAGAAAACAAAACAGAAAAGGTAAATAATTCAACTGGCACTAAAATGTGACTTACAGGAAGGAGGATCATTGATCTCCTTGATAAGCAGGAGACAGTCTCATCATACCCCTGATAGGAGGTTAATTTAATATGTTGTGCATTTATTGATTATATTTAATGACTTTGTTTCTTCCCCTGCAAGGCTTTTTCAAATTAGCCAAAAGAAATAAGCTAGACACCCAATATAAATTATATTGGAGACTGATTCAAGCTTCTAAAGCAGTCATTGCTGTTATCCCAAGAGACACTTCTTTTCTTAAGATTCACACAAATGAAGTGATCAGAATTTTTATTAAACGGAGGATAAATGGAACATAGAAACCTAGATAATAGGCCATTTGGCTCTTCGAGCCTGCTCCACCATTCATTTTGATAATGGCTGATCATCAAATTCATTATCCTGACCCCACATTGCTCCATCCTTTAACCCCAAGAGCTATGGGCCTGGGTAAGATGCTCTGTCGGGGGGGTCGATGCAGACTCGATGGGCCAATTGGCCTCCTTCTGCACTGGAAGGATTCTATGAAATCACACAACGTTTTGGCCTCAACCTCTCTCTGTGGTAGTGAATTCCATACATTCACCACTCTCTGGGTGAAGAAATCTCTCCTCACCTCAGTCCTAAAAGGAACAACATGGATATGTGTTCAGTTGTATGTTGCATTCTGATGATACACATGTTCAGCCAGAGGACACGTATGAAAAGCTGCACATGCCAAAGCAGGTTACTAAAAATATTGGAATGCCGGACAGTTTAGAATCTTGACTTTGACTTTTAACTTATTATCTAATTTGCCATCTACTTGGCTTCACAATAAACAGTGTTTCAACCAAAACTGCTTACATATGTTACTGCGGTACTCAAAGAATTACTGCAAGATACAGCACACATCAAACAAAAGGCATGATACCTTCTTCTTCCTCAAGTCTGGGCCAATAGGATTAAATTAAATATGGATTCAGTTAATGCTGGAATTAATATTATGGAAAGATAGTGGACTGAGCTTTTAATAAATCTACAGAAAGATGACAGTTGTTGTATGCTGGAAGTGAGCTATCGTGGCTTGTACTTCCTTTTTAAACGCTAGAATATTTTACATTATGAATTCAACTTCTGACAATTTCATACTTGTATCCAGAATCGCCATCAATACCCATTATAGTAAAGAATTAAACATTATTTGTTTGCAGTTCAAAGAAGAGAAAGTTTGGAGCAAACTTAGCCCAACAAATCAGTTTGGATAAATAACTTTTTAAATTCATTTATGGGACATGTGCATCGTTGGCTGGCCAGCAATTATTGCCCATTCCTAGTTGCCCTTGGAAGGCAGTTAAGAGTCAACCACATTGCTGTGGCTCTGGAGTCACATGTTAGGCCAGACCAGGCAAGGACAGCAGATTTCCTTCCCTAAAGGAGATTAGTGAACCAGACGGGTTTTTCTGACAATCGACAATGGTTTCATGGCCATCAGTAGATTCTCAATTCCAGATTTTTAAAATTGAATTCAAATTCCACCCTCTGCCATGGCGGGATTCGAACATTCCACCCACTGTTAGCAAAGTGAGAGAGTTTTTTTGTCCTATTGCCAGTGATGATTTCTGTGTTGCACTTTTACAAGCCGCCCTTGCCATTTTGCATGCTACAGACAGTGCTTCAGAGAGACACACTGGAAAACATTGCTTTGTACAGAGCTGTCAGTGTGGGTACATAATAGGTATTCACAATGGAATAGATTGTCTAATGGAGGGTTAAAAATGTGTAATGAGAGATCAGTAATCACAATATTGCAGCACCTCCTGCCAGTTATCTTAAACCCTCTACTTAGCATTTCCACGTTTGTTACTGGGAACAACAGTCACCATGAAACTTAAAACCCAAAGTGGTCTAATTATTTGACACCCGGTTACTACACAGGGCTGAGTGCCACTACGAATTCCAGACATTAAGTCATACAGAATAGATTATTATTTTGGTTCTAGGTGAAAAGACCCAAATTTGGGAAATTCAGACGACTTCAGGTTCAGATTTACTTGAGAACGGAAACAAGGCAAGACAGATAAGATGTACAAAGAAATCCTTCTGCATTTGGGAAGTAATATTTGTTTGTGTTCCATTGCTTCTTTTGGGTCTAACTTTTCACGTGTCTTCTTAAATGGTCAGTTAAAGTGGTGTTGAAGAAGGCCAAGGGATAGGTCACTAGTTTGCAAAGGGCACAATGTACGGCATGGGGCAGGTTTGCTCAGGGTAGAAGAAATGGCATTGGCCAGTTGTATCACCAGTACTGGACTATGAGTGACTGAAAAGATACCATCTTCCCCCCACTATCAGGCTACCAGGCACTGTGTACATCTCCTTATTCACAACCACTACCGATTGAGGGACGGTGATACATATCATCCCCAGTTAGAATGATTCCATACATTGTCCCACATCGCCAGAAAGAGATTGAATGACGATGATTATTTATTTATTAGTGTCACAAGTAGGCTTACACTAATACTGCAATGAAGTTACTGTGAAAATCCCCTAGTTACCACACTCTGGCGCCAATTCGGGTACACTGAGGGAGAATTTAGCATGGCCAATGCACCTAACCAGCAAATCTTTCAGACTGTAGGAGGAAACCAGAGCACCCAGAGGAAACCTACACAGACACAGGGAGAATGTGCGAACTTCATACAGACAGTAACCCAAGCCAGGAATTGAACCCAGGACCCTGGCACTGTGAGGCAGCAGTGCTAACCACTGTGCCACTGTACCCATCGATCTCCCCATGGGATGAGAAGCAATTAACAAATACTCAAACGTATACAGATATTGATACGATAATCACTGAGCCACTGGGTACTGCCTGAATCATGCTGCTCTAATTATAGGATCTCCTCTCCATTCTAATACAAAGGCTAAGATTCATATGCACTGTAAAGCCTGCCTCTGTTGCTATGCTAACAGCTTTAGATCAGGAGCATGAACATGGTGGAGAAAAGCAAGAGTGTGGGCGCTGGCTAAGATTTGAGGAAATCCAGCAGTAGGTGCTTTCATTATGATTAATAATCATAAGCATTTTATCAATATAACTCTCTGTGGCTGCTGTCAGACGTTGCAAAGTCCAAAACCTGCATCATTTTAGCCAATCGTCACTGGGTAAGAATGGTGAACTTCAATTTGATTTTAAGATTTCTTTTGCCTGAATGTGAGCATTTCAGGGCAAGATTCTAATTTGGAAACAATGGCTGGAATTCTCCAGATGTTCACACCAGTGGGATTCTCTGGTCCCGCCGGCAGTGCACCCCTGCCTGTCGATTTTCCTACGGCGTGGAGTGACATCAATGAGAAATCCCATTGACAGAGGCAGGACCAGGGAATCCCCTCGCCAGCGAACCGCCTTCCACCGCCGGGAAACCCACGGCTAGAAGTCGGGTGTCTGGCCACATATTCCTTTGAAACATTCTCTCATTCAGCCGTAATGTCAGTTGTGTGCCCAGGTCATTCCTTACTTGCTAGGTGAAGATTGAATAGCCAGAGGAGATTCTTGCACTGTCTGCCTAGAGTCTCTGCCTCTTGGTCACCCATCCCCTTGGAGTCCCAGCCTGTGAAGTCTGAGCCTGCAGTGTGATCACCTCTCTATATGTGCTATCCATGATACTCTCCACCCTGTCGATGCTCCACAGTGTCCCCAGCCACTGCTCCAGCTCCGAAACGCAGGATTACATTCAGTCTTGAAGGCAAATGGTTTATTGGCCTTCATAGCGAGAGGATTTGACTATAGGAGCAGGGATGGCTTGCTCTAATTATACAAGGCCTTCGTGAGGCCAGACCTGGAATATTATTTGGTCTCCCTATCTGAGGAAGGATGTTCTTGCTATAGAGGGAGTGCAGTGAATGTTTAACAGACTGATTTCTGGGATGGCAGGACTGATGTATGAGGAGAGATTGAGTCGGTTAGGATTATATTCACTGGAGTTCAAAAGAATGAGGGATCTCCTAGAAATCTATAAAATTCTAACAGGACTAGACAGGAAAGATGTGGGAAGTATTATCCTGATGGTGTGTGTGTCTAGAACTAGGGATCATAATCTAAGGGTATGGAGTAAACCTTTTATAACTGAGATGAAGAGAAATTGTTGAGCCTATAGAATTCACCACCACAGAAAGCAGTTGAGGCCAAAACATTTTTCAAGAAGGAGTTAGATATAGCTGCAGCTGGAGACATTTCCTACACACATGCTGGCCCCTAAGCGCTGGAAATGTTCCCGGCTTCCCACATGGAGCATGAGGAGCACACCACAGTTTCGAGCTCCTTCCGTGACTTACCCCTTTAAATTAAACTTTTGGAAGGTGTTTAATATCAAATAATATCAATTACTCTGGGGCCCTCATTATCATAGAACATAGGTCTTATAAACTATAAACCACAAAATGACCTTACAAACTATAAGTGATAAAAGTAGTAAATGTTTCTCTGACCTGACCCACTACTCACCAGGCAACTATCTTTCTTGTGGCCTCTATCACTGTAGCTGGGCAAGACAACTCTCTTAAGAGTTAAAAGGAAGAAAGCAAAGAAAAAGAAAGCAAAAAGCACCTATTTCCCCTCAGTCCCCAATTCCCACTGTGCTCCAAATTCCCTATACTCACTCTGGCTGTGTCTCAGTCACCATAGAAGACCTACAAGTGTAGAAGGTGGCCATTCAGCCCATTGAGTCTGCACCGACTCCCCGAGCAAGCATCTTACCCAGGCCTCACCCCATCCCCTATCTCCGTAACCCTGCGCATTTAGCACAGCCAGTCCACCTAAACTACATAACTTTGGGGTGTGGGAGGAAACCGGAGCACCCGGTGGAAATCCACATAGGTTGAAGGTGCAATATCCGCACAGACAGTCACCCAAGGCTGAAATTGAACCTGGGTCCCTGACACTGTGAAGCAGCAGTGCTAACCACTGTGCCGCCCCTTATGCGCTAAATATCACCGCACATGCACAAAGCTCTCTCATCTGTTTCCACATTGAGGTAGTGAAGTTATATGACATTTTGGAGCTTCACCCTAAGTGTTTTGACATTCCATGCTGAAAGTCAGTCACTGGCAAAGCCCTCCCCAATGTCAATCACCTCCCTTATGCCTACATCAGGTGGTGCTGTGCGCCAGAAGCAAATAAAGCAGAAATCCTTTCAAAACCACTTGTTTAGGGCCATAAATACTTCACTGAAAATACAAATCATTTGGAAAATGAAGCCACACTGGTTGAAATTAACTGTCTCAATCAGAAGCTGTCTCATAATCATCTACAAAATACAAAAGAAGGATTTGTAGAGAGTGTTTGATAAAGTAGGATGAGAGGAAGGTGGCACAGTGGTTAGTACTGCTGCCTCACAGCGCCAGGGACCCGGGTTTGATTCCAACCTCGGGTGACTGTCTGTGTGGAGTTTGCACATTCTCCCCGTGTCTGTGTGGGTTTCCTCCGGGTGCTCTGTTCTCTTCCCACAGTCCAAAGATGTGCTGATTAGGTGGATTAGCTACAGTAAATTGCCCTCTAATGTCCATAAATGTGTAAATTTGGGGGATTAGCAGGGTAAATATGTGAGGTTATGGGGATAGGGTCTGGGTAAGGTCTCTGTCGGAGAGTCGGTGCAGACTCGATGGGTCGAATGACCTCTTTCTGCACTTAGGGATACAATATTTGGGGAATTTGACCCAAATGGCCTGTTTCTGTGTTGCACATTCAATATAATTCAATGCAGGGAATACACAATACATTACAGTATAAAATACAGTATTACAACCATGTGACAGCCTCAATGACTAGCACTAGTATATCCAACCGTGATCCCACACTATATTTATTCACTAATATTACCTTTGGAGTTGGACTCTTCTTCAATGTTAACTTCATATTGAGGAGATGCTCCCTACATAGTTTGGCATCCAACGTTGTGAACAGTTTGCATTTCTCTACATTCTCTGCACTCAATCTACTTATATTCATTATTAGAAGATTAACACTGAAACATGTGTGCAGAGGCTTTTGGGGGAAAATGTTGCCTTTTCTAAATTTAAAAAAAGTTTTCTCTCTCTAAGTTGTCAGGAGAGCTAAACTTGCCAAATCATTTGTGCAGAGTAATGATCAAATTGAGATGAATGTTTGATGAACTGCATTTCATTGTAATGGCAATTATACTGTTGCCCTAATATTTCTTAGCAGAATAGGATGGTGTCACAGTAATGGTGCAGCAGATAAAAGAGATTGAAGAGAGTTAGAAGGAGCTGAGCAAAGTCACAGTTATTCTATTAGCACCTCGGAGGTCATGGGTTCAGAGCTCACTCTGACAATTTATGAATTTCCAGCTGAAAGGATTACATTTCTGCTCAGACTAAACACCGCCAACGTGATGATGAAACATCAATTAGAGACAGTTTTTTTTCGAAAAGAAGCCACATTTGCCACAAGCCTCGCTTTCCTTTACATAGACAGGGGATCTCTCCCTTTTCGACAGAACAAGGAAGCAAATGACAATTTGTCAGTGAAACCTTTCCTTTTAGAGAGCAGTGCGACGGTTTTGACAATCAAGCATCGCAGATCACAAAACACGAGAGGAGGTTTTCAATGGAAAAAAAATGTAACCAACTCACTTATGAAGGAATCGTCCATCCTGCTCACATGGCAAATCGCTGCAAGTCACCGTAAAACCACCCAGTGGCAGGTACCTCCAAATCACAGAGTGACAACACACTGCACTCCCCTACTTTAGCTGTCAGGCTGCAGCTGCTTAGATCAGTGCATCACACTGTGACAAAAACACATAGCTAACGTGCTTCATGCAAGCCATGAAGGAGACAGACTTTCAGATGCCTTAAAGTGGATCAGGTTACCGCCACGTACAGATAAGAGTACAGATTGGGTGACTCCAAAAGAGGATATCACACATCGCAACACTGACTCATGTCCTACTTAAGCCAGTGCTCGGTATTGCAAGCTCTATAATACATCACATTATACTTCAGGCTATGCGTCACAGTTTGCAACTAATTTGCAGGCAGGTTAATTCACAAGATGCCTGGTCCATTTCTTTCACAGTAAGAAGTCTCACAACACCAGATTAAAGTCCAACAGGTTTATTTGGTAGCAAATGCCACTAGCTTTCGGAGCGCTGCTCCTTCGTCAGGTGAGTGAGTGAAGGAGCAGCGCTCCGAAAGCTGGTGGCATTTGCTACCAAATAAGCCTGTTGGACTTTAATCTGGTGTTGTGAGACTTCTTACTGTGTTTACCCCAGTCCAACGCCGGCATCTCCACACCATTTCTTTCAACCATGCTGTTCTCTTCCACCACCCACTTCTGTCCCCATCACCGCCCCCTACCCCGTCCCACAAAGTTGTGGGTGATCTTTCCCTCCGCTCTGTAATTTTTCAAAACTGAAGAACTCCTTGACTCGAAGATGCAGATTTCACTTGACCTCCTCTGCTTCTGCCATTATTGCTTTAGACAGTTTCCTGGGATGAGGTCAGAAAGGGCTGATCTCGCTGTAATTTCCCATCTCTTTTTATAGAAAGGCCCTTGCCCGTCCAGATTGTTTATATTTTAGATTACGTCAATCTGATTGAATATTTCTCTTGGGAATATAGATGAAGTTTGCATCAAAATAACGATTACAATGAGATGCCAATATTTCAATTATCCAAAGAATTCTTACAAAGAGATTTCAAGCTTTTTGTTTAAGGACAATACATGCAGGGAATGTATAAATTTGGACACACTTGAGCTGCTCACATTTTTTCCTGTACTAAACCCTGAACACCCATCACACCAACTCCCTGCTTTATCTTCCCCAATATGCAATGTTATTACTCCACATTACCTCAGCAAACTCCTTCTGCCACATTCCCCTTTACATCTGCTGCTTTTCCAGTTCTGGTTTACCATTGTGTTTCCTCTCATGTTGCAGCCACTACACCCGCGCACTCCAGAATTCTCCTCCTTAAACCCCTCCCGAAACTCACAATCTATCCCCAACTACACCTTCAAGCCATTTCACATCATCTGCAAATTTCAATGTCAAACCTTCACCTTGGGGATAGCCCCGCAGGGATGAACTGGGTGGACAATTGCGTCTGATGAATTCTCACCACCCCAGCCGCCTCCAGCACTGCTTCCAACGCTGTTCCCAACAACCCTCCCAAAACCAGTCCCAATAACGTTCCCAAAACCAGTCCCAACACTGCTCCCAATATGCTCCCAACACCATTCCCAACAAAGATTCCAACAATGCCCCCACCAACATTCCCAAAAACACTCCCAACATTCCCAACAAGTCTCCCAACATCAGTCCCAACAACGATCCCAACAACAATCCCAACAACAATCCCAACAAGGCTCCTAACAAGGCTCCCAACAAGGCTCCATACAATGGTCCCAACAGCAGTGCCACTCCCAGCACCAATCTCAGTCCCAATGCCAGTGCCAGCACCACACCCACACTAAAACAATGAAGCTGGCTCTGTGAATTGTGTTTCATGCTGGTTAACAATTTTAATATCTCACAATTTAATTACTCCTGCTTCAATTAGGGAAACATTATTTCAGAAGGCCATATATTTCAGAATAAAACCTGATTTTAGTATAGTGGATGCCATTATCATTTTGCATGATCATATTCTATGTTTTAGAGAAACCTTTGACAGAATGCTAAGATTAAAGTCAGCACTGTTCAAACCCCCATGTGAACAAAAAGTCAATCCTACTGAGACAGAGGTTCTGAAGAATGACTATCATTTACCCATGTCATAGCATTGGGTAAATCTTCTCAAGCCATCACGGTGATATGACACGCCAACTGTTTACTTGCCTATTCTGGGCAGCCAGTATTAGCAGCAGACTCTGGGAGGTCGGGTGTAACATTCCCAGATAGAATGAAAAGGAAAGATCCCTCCATCCAAACCCAAAGGTATGCCCCAAATCCAGCCTCAAAATAAACCCCCTCCAGAAACAGGGGGATATACTTGTTTGATGTTGTGCATGGTCTCTCAGTGGGAGGGTACAAGTTTAGTGCTAATTTTCTTTTGTCGAATTTCAGGTCGCTTTCGTACTATAGAGAATTATTGGGTTCAAACTTGTTTTAAGGAGTTCAGCCCCCTTAGAGTTGGAAAAGAGAAAGAAGGACTTGTATTTATAGAATACCATTCAGCACCTAAGAACCTCCCAAAGCACTCTACAGCCAATCAAATACTTTTGAAAAGCATTCATTTTTTTAATGTAGGAAAATGTGAAAGCCAATATGTACACAGAAAGATCCCAGAAACTGCAGTAATGGAATGATTGGATAATCTCTTTTAGACATGCTGGCTGAAGGGTAAGTGTAATAAATCGAGGGTGACTCCATGTGGCTCACAGTAACAAAGGATGCATTGCAATGATATTTACAACAAAGGGTCTGACAGAATTACCTATATAATACTCCCCTCTGGCTCCAACTGAGGATCGTCCCCAATCCAGGATACCCGCCCTTGCACCCAACTGGCTCAGTTTCCCGCCTCGACACTTCATAGGGTCTGGCCTGATCATGTGACCCTCAGGGACCCTTAAAGGGGCCACACCACTACAGTAAGTATTGATCAGGACAATGGGCAAATAGCGCCATGAGATCTTGTATGGCCACCTGTGAGGCTGGTCCACCTGAAAGATGGCACTTATGACAGCGCAGGGCTCCATCAGTACTGCAGTGGTGTGTTGGCCAAGAGTAAGGTGCTCACATTTCTGGAGTTAGACATCGAGCCCACGACCTTGTGGCTCCGAGACAAGGTTGCCTCTGCCTCTTCACTTCAAGTAGATCAACGGTCAGAGCTAACAGAATAATGGGGTAATTTTCAAATGGCCAATGAGAAATCAGCAGGTGGGAACATTGGACAACTATTTGACACCCTTATTGAATTTCCTGTCAGGCTTTTACACGGATGGATGGCACACCCGCCCAGAACATGTGGGAGGCTGTTTAAATGTGCAAATCAGTGTCCGTCAACATGTGGAGAACTCCAATTGCAATTTTCAAGTTCAAACCGCCAGGGCTGTAAAGTAGACTACATTGGATCAGGCATTGAAAGCCACATCAGAGGTCCTTAAAGAGGCCGTGAATGACCACTTTAACAGCAAGCTGGGATTTTTGGGGTGGATGCAGAATGTTGGTGGGGCTCAGAGGAATGGAGGGTTTCTCTGTGTGCCACAGAAATTAAAGTAGCCTTTCAAAAGCCAGACAAATGATTGCAGCTCAGCAGTTAAACTGAAATGAGGCCCAAACCCAGCAGGTGACCTTCTGATGGTGGCTGGGGACAGGCATCAAACAGGCCACCCATTTTAGACCTGTTATGCATGTTGGGGCATAGCCCCTTTAAGGGAATGGGTCAAGTGACCTGGGGTGTGGGGTGAGCTGGTTGGGAACCGCCCTGAGTGGGCAGTCAACCTTTGGAGTGTGGAGCGAGGAGACTGAATAAAAGATCCGTGTTCCCTGACACCTGGCTGTGGAGTAGTTATTGAGGAGATCCCTCAGGGATTTAACAGGGCCAAAGTTAATAATTACCCCCACTGCACCAAACTGTTCCTTCCACATTGACGAACAAACCTTGCTTAATTCTAATTGTCTTCATTACCCAAACAGACATAGATACAGAGACGCTGCTCCAGGGAGAACAGCAGGTTGAGGGAGGAATTAGCAAAGCGAGTGTAGGTCTATTTGAGAAGGTCATATTCCGTTTATTAAATTATATCACAAGATGTTAGGCTGAATTTTATTTCAGATCACTGTGTCTGCCTAATTCAGTTAATTTGCCTCAACCACCCAGGGCACCGCTTTGACCGTTTTATTAAGTGTTGCCCAACTCTGTGCCATTCTGTTCCGCAAAATTAATGTTAACCCTTTTGCTGTTATTTTGAGGCTCACCTTCATGATAGTGAACTGGCACCCTGCGGAGGAAACGGAGGAAACAGCGTTACATTGACACTCAACACCACCTTGGCACCAAAAAACCAAATCCAGAATTTGAAGCAGAGAAACAAAATATTGCATATAGTTACACTGTTTGTGTTGGTTGAAATTAAGACGACGTTTTCCTCATATTTTCTTTGACTCCAAAAAATCCGCATTAGAAAAATTTGCCTCCAATTTTCCAAAATAAATGCCACAGTTGTTTTAATCAAATGCGGTGCCAAAGGTTTCTGGCTGGGTCACTGTCTGTGCAGAGTCTACGATGGGTTTCCTCTGGGTGCTCAGGTTTCCTCCCACAGTCCGAAAGACATGCAGGTTAGGTGCATTGGCCATGCTAAATTCTCCCTCAGTGTACCCGAACAGACTCCGGAGTGTGGCGACTAGGGGATTTTCACAGTAACTTCATTGCAGTGTTAATGTAAGCCTACTTGTGATGCTAATAAATAAAAATAATGCTTGCAATGCCACTTTCATACATTACAAAGCATTGCATCCTGTACTTGAATTTGAGCAAAATACCTCCTATCATGTACTAATCATCCCATTCCCCTGTCCTGTATTGCCATCTTGTCCTCCAACATGTCCAGTTTAAAACTGTCGTCTTTGAGTCACTCTTTAGCTTTGCCCCTGCCCATCTTTGCAAATTCTTCCTCACTCCCTCCCATACCTTTCAGTCCTCGGACTCTGGCCTTTTGTACAACCCTCCGTTCCATCATTTGCAACAGAGGTTACATTTATTGGTGGGCAGGTCAGGGCCTTTCATGTGCCAGTGCGGGCTCGATGGGCCAAATGGCCTCTTCTGCACTGTAATATTCTGTGATTGTCTTGGTGCAACTTCCCTCCTTGACTTCATACACTCCTTCCATCATTTCTTAAAACCTTTGCAAATTTCCAACCAAGCAGCTGACTTGCTTCTTGTAGCATTGGATGTTGCTTCTTTTATCCAGATTCCTCCTCGCTCCTCCCCAACCCCACCCCTCTGTAGTACCACAGCTTTTGCTTTAAGGATCCCACACAACTTCATGCTGTTGTTGAAAGACTTTCTACATTTTCCTGTTTCAGTATTTTTATTCCAGTTAATAAGCTGGCAGTAAATCAGGAGCGTGTTCACAACCAGCGGGGTCTAAATTCCCCATCTGTTGGCTGGATTGAAATCAGAATATTCCATATTCATAATTACTGCTGTGACCAGGTTGGCTACAAAGGATTTGCTATGGGTGTTTGACAAAGAGATTGACATCAGAACAAATAGACTGACAGATAACAAAATGAGTCAGAGAGAGAGAGGGAGAGAGACAACAGAGTGAGAGGGAGGGAGAGAGACAACAGAGTGAGAGGGAGAGAGAGAGAATGGAATGAAAGTGAGAGAGAGAGGCAACAGAGTGAGTCAGAGTGGGAGAGAGAGAGACAGGCAGCAGAGTGAGTCAGAGAAGGATAGAGAGAGAGAGACAGCAGAGTGGAAGAGAGAGAGAGAGAGGGAGACAACAGAGAGTGAGAGAAAGACAGAGAGAGGCAGCAGAGTTGGAGAGAGAGAGAAAGAGAGAGAGAGACAGGTAGCAGAGTGAGAGAGAATGAGAGAAAGAGAGAGAGAGAGAGAAACAGGCCGCAGAGTAGAAGTGAGAGAGAGACAGGCAGCAGAGTGAGTCACAGAGAGGAGGTCAACCTGATGCTTGTTGTTGGGGGGGGGGGAATGAAAGTGCCAAGATGTTTGTGGGAGTGGGACGGGGTGGTGCTCCGATGCCTTTGTGTTGGGAGGGGGCTTCACCCCAATGCTTGGGGGGGGCGGTCCTCTGTGTTCATGGGGGAGGGGGTGGAGATCATTTTTAATCACAGATCGGGGAACTCTGTGAAGATGTAGAGAGCGTTGCGAGCTCTATTAGGCTCCAGCCCGCCAGAGTAACAGTGCAAAGCACAACCCCAGATTCCCTGTGCACAGAGAGGCACAGAATCTGGAGAGAAAACTCGACTGTGCAGCTGGCGAGATACACCAGTGTATCTCACTGAAACTGGACGATTCCACCCATGGTGTGCGAGACATATTTCCAATTTACCACCAGGACACACTTATACATTTCATCTATTATCATCTGCTGGTTTAATTCCTACTCAGAAGATTTTTCTTTGAACATTACTCTTTCAGGGAAAGAAACACACTGTGTCTATTTGTGTTTGCTTATGAAGCAAATTAACTTTAATTTGAATGTAAATCTGGGTCAGAATATTTTGCTCGTGAAGCACATTTTAACCATAATAAATGGCCATAAAATATTGCCGAGCAGAAGCTTGCTTCACGGCCAGTTGTGGGCAGCTCCATATAAAGTCTGATAAATAAACTGAAGCAGATTGCATAAGTAATCAATCACTCCCAATGCACAGTCGATAATGAATAGATGTAAACATTAATCAACAAAGCTGTGCCGGTAACAAAACCACCGTAGGAGAGGCATCTGGAAAATCTACATAAAGGCAGAGTGCTGATCGACAACCAATCACATTCCAGTGCACAGGTCAGGAACCAAGAGTCAAAGGTACATCTGGAATACTGGCCTGAATTTTCCAACCTCGTTCGCGGTTGGGATCCTCCAGCCTCGCTGCAGTGAAAGACGGCTTGGCTGAGTGCCAAATTCTCCATTCTTGCTGGCAGGCATGAGACCGGAGAATTCCAGCCACTGTGTACAGTTTTGCTGCTTGCATTGGAGGCAGTATAGCAAAGGTTCACTAAATTGGTCCCAAGGATGGGGGTGTGGTTGTCCTACTGTGATGACTCTGTGCCTTTAAGAAATGCATTTTAGTCCTGTTTCTTGTGCAAGATCTGAATTAGCAGTTTTTAAAAATTATTGGTGCGCTGGATCTATAACCAGTATCCTGTATTGTTACTGCAGCAGCATCATTGCTGGAATGTTTGTTTTAATCCGAACTAAGGCTGTTCTGTTATTTTAGTGTTCCCCTGGGGTTTTGCAGACTTGGACTTGATTCGGTTGATTAATATAAAAATCAGGTGACTGGGTTGAGTTAGGCTAATACAGAGAACTCAAGCTCAGTCTGCTATTTGGGATCTTTAGAGAGAAGTTACTTTCTCTGTCTCTCTTTTTCTGTCTGGGTTTAGAAACCGGAATTTGCCAGGAAATAAGTCTCTTTATCTGAGATTTTGCTGCTGGAGGGTGGATCTTTCTCTGAGAGTCTAGGGCGGCACGGTAGCACAGTGGTTAGCACTGCTGCTTCACAGCTCCAGGGTCCCGGGTTCGATTCCCGGCTCGGGTCACTGTCTGTGTGGAGTTTGCACATTCTCCTCGTGTCTGCGTGGGTTTCCTCCGGGTGCTCCGGTTTCCTCCCACAGTCCAAAGATGTGCGGGTTAGGTTGATTGGTCAGGTTAAAAAAAAAAAATTGCCCCTTAGAGTCCTGGGATGCGTAGGTTAGAGGGATTAGCGGGTAAAATATGTGGGGGTAGGGCCTGGGTGGGATTGTGGTCGGTGCAGACTCGATGGGCCGAATGGCCTCCTTCTGCACTGTAGGGTTTCTATGATTTCTTTTGTATGAGAGTCAGAGACAGGTGTCTGACTGGATCTCTGTCCAGAGGTGTTGAAAGGCTGGAAATCTAGCATTCATGTGAGCATATTGGTTTTTGGTGCTAACTGATTCTGAAGAAGGGATCTACGTCTATGGGGATATTGCTTCAATTGGAACAACAGAGATAGCTAGCTGTTAAGACTTATACTTTGTCATGTTTAAGTATTTTAAATTGGTAAAAGTTATGCTAATTCTTTTTGTTATATTCTAACTGTGTTCTTAAATAAAGCTTGTTTTGATTAAAGCTTCCTAGTGGGTCAATTGAATTATACCTGGAGCAAAACATCTTATGCTCACCCTAATTCCAAAATCAAATGCAAAAGTTAGGATCTAGGCTAACTTCAAAATATACCTTGGAGTTTCTGATCTGCTCCTTAACACTATGATCAAAGGCTGGATAATTTTGGTCTATATTCTCTGGAGTTTAGAAGAATGAGACACAACCTCACTGAAGGGGCTAATTAAAGTGGACACAGAGAGATTGTTTCTGATAATTGGGAAAACTAAAAGGCGGCAGCACAGACTCAGGATGAGGGGCTGATCATTTAAGACTGAGATGAGGGTAAATTACTTCACTCAAAGGGTTGTGAATCTTTGGAATTCTCTACACCAAAGGATTGTGGATGCTCCATCAATTTTTGGTCTCTCAGGGGATTAAGGGAAATAGGGAGTAGGCAGGAAAATGGAGCTTAAGCCCAAGATCGGCCATGATCGCATTGAATAGTGGAACAGGCTCAACGGGCCATATAGTGGCACAGTGGCACAGTGGTTAGCACTGCTGCCTCACAGTGCCAGGGACTCTGGTTTGATTCCGGCCTCGGGTCATTGTCTATGTGGAGTTTGCACATTCTCCCCTTGTCTGTGTGGGTTTCCTCTGGGTGCTCCAATTCCCTCCCACAGTCCAAAAATGTGTGGGTTAGATGGATTGGCTGTGGTAAATTGCCCCTTAGGTGTCAGGAGGACTAGCAGGGTAAATATTTATTGCAATTTTCTTTTTTCTTTAGAGGGATATGGTCCCCGGAAGGGTAGGGGGTTTTAGTTCAGTCGGGGCAGCATGGTCAGTGCAGGCTTGGCGGGCCGAAGGGCCTGTTCCTGTGCTGTAATTTTCGTTGTTCTTTGTCTTCATGGATTTCTTCCGGGTGCTCCGGTTTCCTCCCACAGTCCGAAAGACGTGCTGGTTAGGTGCATTGGCCATGCTAAATTCTCCCTCAGATGCTGGAGTGTGGCAACTAGGGGATTTTTACAGTAACTTCATTGCAGTGTTAATGTAAGCCTATTTGTGACTAATAAATAAGCTTTATATGGTTCATTCCTTCTAATGCTTCTTGTGTTCTTGTTATTAATAGAATGCTACCCTTTATTGTGAGGGGAATTGAACATAAAAGTAAGGATGCTGTAGTAAGTAAGGATGAGCAATTTGTCAGATGTGTCCAGGAGGACTTTTTGATACAGTATGTTGACAATCCGATCAGGGAGGGGCCATACTAGACTTGGTATTGGGGAATGATGGTAGCCATGATGTGGAGATGCCAGCGTTGGACTGGGGTAAACACAGTAAGAAGTCTCACAACACCAGGTTAAAGTCCAACAGGTTTATTTGGTAGCACAAGCCACAAGCTTTCGGAGCGCTGCCCCTTCATCAGGTGAGTGGGAGTTGTGTTCACAAACAGGGCATATAGACACAAACTCAATTTACAAATTGAGTTTGTAAACTTGTAGATTGAGTTTGTGTCTAGATATGCTCTGTTTGTGAACACAACTCCCACTCATCTGATGAGATGAGGGTAAATTACTTCACTCAAAGAGTTGTGAATCAAGGAGGGAGAAAGTTTAAAGGAGATGTGGGGGGGGGGGGGGTAGATTTTAACAGAGAGAGTGGTGGGTGCCTGGAACGCGCTGCCAGAGAGGGTGGTGGAAGCATCACATTAGCAACATTTAAGAGGCATCTGGATGGGTAAATGAATAGGGAGGGAATAGAATAGAGGGATACAGACTGAGTAAGGGCAGAAGGTTTCTTTCTTTACTTTAGTTAGGGCATCATGATCAGCACAGGCTTGGAGGGCCGAAGGGCCTGTTCCTGTGCTGTACTATTCTTTGTTGTGCTTCAGTTATACAGGGCATTGGTGAGGCCATGGGCAGGATTTTTCTCCCTCTCTGTGGCGTGTTTGGCAGTGGCGGAAGTGGGCACTGCTCGCTGGCAGTGGGATCAGTTGTCAATTGGGTTTCCCACTGAACGCACCTGGATAACCCATGGCGGGGGTGTGCCCTCGGTGGGACCATAAGAGCCCACTACCATGAACAAGAGCAGGTTTTCGGCGCACATCTTGAATACTGTGCATAGTTTCATATCCCTCCTTAAATAAGGAGACCAAATGTTGGAGGCGATTCAAAGGAGGTTGACTAGATTGATACCTGGAATGAGTGGGTTGTTGTATGAGGAAAGGTCGGATAGTCTAGATTGAAGTATATAAGATCCTGAATGGTCTTGACAAGGTGGATGTTCAAATGGTGGGTGGAACTTCCCATTGTTTTGTCTAAGAGCTGTCTCAGGTGAGAAAAGCGGTGAGTAGCACATCAGCTACACAGACGGCTATTCTCGCCATGTTATCCAGCTCTTAGACAAAAGAAATGGAGGCGTGCTGGATCCGTAGACTCCACAGAATTCCTCCACAGACACGGGGAAGCCCCTCCCCCACAAACACAGAGAATCCCCCCCTCCCCCCCTTGCAGCTCCCCAGAGGAAGACCCCCGCCCCTCCCCGACACTGTGCCTTGGTCTCTCTGCCTGGTTCACGTTGTTCCAGACCTTGCTAATGTGAGGGAGGAATTCCCAATGTGTGGTGGGGCGATACAGCAGGGAAGCCCACTGATGGGATTGAAATGTGCCTACATGAGATTCCTGACCTTGCTCAGTGGGAACCTCATTACGTCAATGGCGGGGGCAGGCGGAGACGATCACACTGTGAGATCTCACCGGCGAGACTCTCGTTTTTGCCCTCTCGCCGGATTTCTGTCCACGCCGCCAATTGGGTGGAAAATCCTGGCCGATGTTGCTTCTTGTGGGCGGGTCCAGAACTAGGGACACGGTTTTAAAATTAGGGGTCACCCTGTTAGGATGGAGAGGAGGAGATTTATTTTTCTCTCAGCGGATTGAGAGACTTTGGAACTCTCAGAAAGCGGTGGAGACAGGGTCGCTGAATATGTTTAAGGCAGAGATCATAGATTCTTGTTAGGCAAGGGAGGGGGGTGAAAGGTTATGAGTAGATTTGGAATGTGGAAACACAAACAGAGCAGCACGATCTTAGTGAATGATGGGGCAGGTTTGAAGGGCCGAATGGGCTGATCTGCTCCTAATTTGTATGTTTGTATGTCAAGATCCTTTCTCAGGGCAATGAAAAGTACAAAGCAAGATCCATTTAGGGAACTGCAGGGTCAGTTCAGTAGTTGCTGTCTTTCATATGTTGCAATGATCATTTATTGTAGCTTTCAGAGATGTTACAGAACAATGTCCTGGTGAGAGTATACTGCAATATGGCTCCTCCATGCCAGGCCTGGCAAGTTCTCAGTGCTGCGGCACCAACTTAGGATTTCAAAGGGAATTTTATTTTGCCCAACTTTAAGAGAATCTCGAAACAGGTTGGAAAACAGCAGGGTCAGGATTTACTGCAGTGTCAGTGACGGCACGATGAAGCTCAGCCGAGAAACAAACATGATCAATTGCCTGGCGAACTGTGTTGCCGCGATGGAGGACATGGCCACAGCCTATCAGCACACATTTGGGATTGCTTACTGCTCCAGGTTCTTCTGCTGCTTAGAGCACTGTACACACAGCCAAATAAGGTAAGGATCGGGGCTGGTCACATGAGGCCTCAAACCATCTGTTCATTAGGGTTTTTAAAAAGTGAGAACTTTAAAAGGAGAACTGGACTTCTAGCCCAATCCAAAAGGAGATGGATAAGATATTCCAAGCTTTTGAAGGGTGATATAATACTTACGCGCCATTGCCTTCAATGGATGCAAAAGCACAGGCTGGGAAAACAATGATTTCATAGAATCATAGGATCTCTATGGTGGAGAAGGAGGCCATTCGGCCCATCGAGTCTGCACCGACCACAATCCCACCCAGATCCTATCCCCATAACCCCACATATTTACCCCGCTAACCCCTCTAACCTACGCATCCTGGGACACTAAGGGGCAATTTAGCATGGCCAATCAACCTAACCTGCACATCTTTGGACTGTGGGAGGAAACCGGAGCACCCGGAAGAAACCCACGCAGACACGGGGAGAACGTGCAAACTCCACACGGACAGTGACCCAAGCCGGGAATCGAACCCGGGTCCCTGGCACTGTGAGGCACCAGTGCTAACCTGTGCCATCGTGCCGCCCATTTAATATGTGTTCCCACATGTGCCAAGGAGTGACACTGGGAATTTAACCTCAAATTTCCAAAACGCAGAGGAGAGGGATTGGGATGCGAGGGGTAGGGGGAAGGGAGGGGGGGAGGGGCGCTGGTTAAAGAGGATGCAGATTTAACTAAGTGTAATAAAAGGAGCTGCATATACAGTTATTCACATCTTTCATGCCACGGTTTTATTCAGGAGGTACAGTCAGTTTAGGAGCAGATATTTCAGGGGGTTATCCTATGTTCTGAGCAGGGGGCCACATTGGTAGAGAATGGGAGCTAAAGGCTCAAGCTACATCTCTGTTCTCTGGAGCCATGCCACCCAACCCCCCCCCACCCCCCCATCAAACCCCAGGCACGCGGGACCAAGGAATAATCCAAACATCCTCCTCCCAAGATACTCTAATGATCCGCAGTGAATGGAGGCAGCAGACTGTGGGTGGATGTCCCCATTCCTCCCTCTGTCAAAATGCTTGCTGTACAAATGCTCTGGAGAGTTTAAAATGTAACCTTTTCTAAAACTCTTTAAGAGTGATGAATGAATCCGTCCCAGCGCTTAAGGACCGAAAACATTTAAAAACTGAACTTCCACACAACATCCTGTCATCAGAAGTCTTGCATCTAAACTTGGTCATCAAGCTGTGTTTACAGTTCAAATTACTCCTTCAGATGAACTTAAGTCATTTGGAATTAAAGGGACCATGTCAATGAAAGCTGTTGTCGAAGAGTCGCAACATTTTCAGCAGAGGGCAATTAACCATTAATTTAGAATAGAACAGAAAATACTCGATGGCACGTTTTGAAATATTTGAACTAAATGCATACTAAATTATATCGTTCCCACCCTTTTCAGTCATTTACAAAAATCAATTCGGAGCTAGCGGTTCCTGTGAAACCCTCTATGAGGAGCAGGAGCTGGAAGGATCTGCCATCCCCCACCTTGATGTCCACGAGACTGTTCCTCCTGGTGTTGGTATATTGCGTATATTTCCAGCACTCTAGGTGAGCTCACCTCACCCTGGCATTGGGCGTATTGATATGGCATTTTGCCATAGCCTAAGTGGATAGTTTAGTCAGAGAAATTTTTTTTTGGAAATGGCAAGTTTTTCCAAGTTGCTGCCAACTGCTATGCACTCGATTACCAGACAGAACCCGACCCCTGAAGGGGCTCTCATGAACTGGCACACAAATACCCCTTCATTTTTTATATATCCGTTCATGGGGTGTGGGCATCGCCGGTGGCGTCAGCATTTATTGCCCATCCCTGAGGGTATTTAAGAGGAATGGAATTGAATATCCATTGCTGTGGATCTGCAGTCTGCAGGCCAGATGAGGCTCAGATTTCCTTCCCTAAAAGACCAGATGGACCGAATGGCCTCCTTCTGCACTGTAGGGATTCTCTGATTCTATGATGAGTGGCTCGGCACCTATTACAAAAACCATTTCTTATCGATGGATTAAACTGAACTGCTGTCTGTTTCCTTGCTATTCAATGTGACCTTTGTGGATCTAGTGAACCTAGTGCAGATCTAGTGAACCAGATGGGGTTTTACAACAATTGACAATGGTTTCATTTTTTTTATTTGTGGGAGTCGCTGGTTGAACAGCATTTATTGCCCATTCTGAGTTTCCTAAGGGCAGTTGAGAGTCAACCACATTGGCTCTGGAGTCACGTATAAGCCACACCAGGTAAGGACGGCAGATTTCCTTCCCTAAAGGACATTAATGAACCAGATGGGTTTTTGCAACAATCGACAATGGTTTCATGGTCGTCAGTAGACTTTTAATTCCAGATTTTTATTGAATTCAAATTTCACCATCTGCTGTGGTGGGATTCGAACCTGGGTCCCCAATTACCTTGGGTCTCTGGATTACTAGTCCAGTGACATTACCACTACGCCGCTGCCTCCCCATAGGCATACATGGCACTGGCAGAAATTCCAATGGTAACATCATTTTGCCTCGTTCTGTGGCAGGAGTTGAAGCAAGAATCATGCGCTTCCATTTAGGCCTCCAGGTTTAGAGAGATAACAAAATAAAGCATCTCGAGAACAACCAGGAATTGAAGCACACTCCCCAGCCATCCAGACAACAATAGCTGGATCACAGAATTTCAACTCTCCTCTTACTAAACCATCCCCATGCCAGACGGCATATTGGATAGGCAACTTACCCCTATCTTCCCATCTCATGTCACAATATCAACTCACACACATCACACAGGGGAAGCAGTGGCCGAGGGTATTATTGCGAGACTATTAATCCAGAAACTCAACTAATGCTCTGGGGACCCGGGTTCGAATCCCGCCATGGCAGGGGGTGGAATTTGAATTTAATAAGTAAAAAAAATATGGATTCAAGAATCTACTGATCACAGTGAAACGATTGTCGATTGTTGGAAAAACCATTTCTGGTTCACTAATGTCCTTTCGGGAAGGAAATCTGCTGTCCTTGCCTGGTCTGGGCGACATGTGGCTCCAGAGACACAGCAATGTGGTTGACTCTCAACTGCCCTCAGAACAAGGGCAACTAGGATGGGCAATAAATGATGGCCAGCTAGCAACGCCCATGCCCCACGAATGAATAACATTTTTAAAAAAAAACACTGCGCTAAATGCAAACACTGTTGTGTCAGGTGATGGTCAGTGAAGATTTGCAGAAAGCTGACACCAGCAGTGAAAGACAAAATGAAGAGATAGAATGAAGACAGGGTTGATTTAAAGATATTGGGAACGTTTCCCTCAGGTGGCTGAAAGAAGATTGTTTTTCCTCATCAAATAAAACCTCACTAAAGGGGGAGGACAAGCTCCCTCCTTGCAAAAGGAGATTGCCTGTGGATTTATTCAACAGGTCCAACAAAAACAAATGTTATTAAATCCTGACAGAAGCTAAATCCAGCTTGGAGTGTTTTGCTCTGTTGCACAGTGTAGCCCAGATAGGAAGAGCTCTGCTTAAAGAATTATCACCTGCTAATGAACTAACCGCTTTAGCTGGCATTTGGCACATTAAAAAATAACATTAAACCACAAAGGTCACATTGAATAGCAAGGAAACAGACAACAGTTCAGTTTAATCCATCGATAAGAAATGGTTTTTGTAATAGGTGCCGAGCCACTCATCATAGAATCAGAGAATCCCTACAGTGCAGAAGGAGGCCATTCGGTCCATTGGGTCTGCACTGACTCTCCGACAGAGCATCATACCCAGGCCCACCCCCTGCCTATCCCCGCAACCCCACATATTTCACCCACTAATCCCCCTGACCTACACATCTTTGGACACATAGGGGCAATTTAGCATGGCCAATCCACCCAACCTACACATCTTTGGACTGTGGGAGGAAACTGGAGCACCCGGAAGAAACCCACGCAGACACGCCCAAGCCAGGAATCGAACCCGGGTCTCTGGCGCTGTGAGACAGCAGTGCTAACCACTGCGCCACCCACCCCTCTTCATATCACATTGCATATCCCCTTGCAAATACCGATATCAGCCTTACTGATTTATCCCTGGGCAGTGAGCAACCCAAAGTACTTCGCTACTCCATTGATCAATTTAATGTCTGACAACACACAGAGAACAAGCAATCATTAACCGCTTCACAGCTGAAATACCTTTGAAGCCTTTAACATTCTCCTCTCAACATTTTCAGAGGATGAAAAGTATCACCATTTGCAACCACGAATATAAATTTCTTAAAAACAAACCAGCAAGGGATTCCATCTGTCATTTCATGAAGAGAATTAAAGTCTTCGTAGTTCAGTTCAGCAGCGCATCTTTCACAAAATTGCTAATTAACACCCAGAAACACAACTTCGATCATCCTACCAGTCAAGTGCTTTCTGCAACAACCCACTGAGAACAGGCAGGGAAATCTAACTAGCGAATCAGAAATAAAAAGCATGAAGGAGGTCACTTCATTCTTCAGGAAGAAAACATACAATATGCAAAACCCAAAATCATTCCAGCCGCAGGGGACGTGTCGGGATTATGCTGTTCAATCTCAACGTACGAGAAATAGTCCGTTTAGATTCCTGCTGTGTTAAAATGCAGAAATTCAGAATTATTTCCGAACGCACCACGGAATTTAATGAAGCAGGAAATGAAAACAGTTGCCTGAGCTGAATTAGATCCAACGTGACAGACTCCTCTCCCCTCAGTGCTCACACCCGCTATCGGGGAAAACGACACACTCACCTTTAAGCATCGCTCTTCCAGGCGGCGCCCCTGAAGGACTCGGAAGCGCGCTCCTCGCCCCGGTGGCTGTGGCTGCTTCCAGCAGAGCGCCGGCCACGTGGTCAGAAAGGGCCGTCCTGTGTAGGGTGGCACGGAGCTCAGGCGTCGCGTCGTGGACCCATAGCTTAATGCAAGTCCCACCTCCGCAGCTCCTGTAGATGACTGCCGAAGCCAAGACCTTCCTCGATGGATGCAGCAGGTAATCGAGCGACTCTGTCGTCCCTGCTCCTCTCAGTGCATTATGAACCTGCAAACAATTGTATCGACAGGTCACTGCCAGAACGTTAATAGAAAAATTGATTGTTAAATAAAACTGAAGGCACTGTGAAGCAGGCGCCAAGACATAATGACTTAAAAACACCAAAAATGTAGAAAGAATCTTGAATTAATGTGCCTGACTGAGATCCAAATTTATAGATTCTCGAGAGAAGTGTAACGTATATTTTGCTGTTACATTCTTTCACAATTACATGTCAGTGATAACATACGGCCCATTCCACTGTTTAACACTCTCTTTTCTGTGATTCTCTCAGTGCTGTTCTCACTCTAACGTACAGTGTTGGAACCGTAGAGGTAGAGTGCACACACACTCCATACTGGAGGACAGGGGAGTCTCCCCAGTAGAAATGCTTTGAAGTAGATCTCCACTAATCAGTTCCCACAAAGTGTTGAAGGGTTCCTCTCCCTCTCCAGTGCAGAGTGACCCAGACTCTTGGAATTTTTCAATGACATTCCTAACTAATTGGGTCAAGATTGAACAATCCAAACCCTTGTCTTTTTATTTGTCTGTACAGCTCTGTGTGGTAACATTTTTGCCTTACGTCCAAAGAATAAAAGCAAAAAAAAAAACCCAAGTGATTTATTTATACAAAATACACATATTTTTAATAAAGTGCCAAGTAATACATTTGGTCTAAACAAAAGCGATTAGTAACCATTTGAGTTAGCAGTGTCACTAACTAATATGGAGAAGGGTTATGAAAAAAAGGGCACAGCTCTTGCTACGGCAAGTGTTGCACGTGACCTGAATGTATAAGTTAGCCAGCAATGTAATATTGAGTGGAGAGTTCGAATCATAGGCTGGGATTTTACCACCGCATTGCGCCCGTCTTCGGGCATGACACGGTCATAAAGTGGGGCATAAAGTGATTAGTGCAATTGAATTGAAGCTGGTTTTCGTGACTGGCGTCATTTTACGAGCGCAGGATTTCCGGCGCGGTCAGACTCTCACCGGAAATGGGCAAGAGGGAGGTTAATTTATGGAAATTTATTTAAATAAGCATTTGAATGTCATTAGCGAGCCCCAGCGCTCAATCGTCCGGGCTCTGCCTTTATGACCTTGCCGGGAAAGGTTCGCGCCAGCGAGGAATAGACATGCTCCCCATGAACGCGGAGCAGTCGACTTGGCCTCGCCGGTGGAACTGGAGGCCATTGAGGCGCCCTGCGGAGGCCGAGGGCAAGGGGGGGGTTGTCCCTTGGGCAGTGCCAGACTGGCATTGCCACCCTGGCACCTGGGCAATGCCCATTGAGCACTGGGCAATGTCCACCAGGCAGTGCCAGGGGGCGGGGCCAATAAGGGAGGGGCCAATGTGGGCGAGGCCCGCTGCCACTCTGCAGCAATTGGTGGGGGGTGGACACTGAGGCCTTGATTGGTGGGGGGGGGGGGGGGGGGGGGGGGGAGAAGGAGGGAGAGGGGCCTGCTGTCACTCTGCAGTGATCAGTGGGGGGAGGGCATCGGGGCTGCAATCGGTGGGGGTGGGAGGAGGTCCCCGATCAGTCTGGGTGGCGGGGAATTTGGCGGGGGCTGCATCTATGGCCGTGGGCTCCCACAATTGCAAGGGGGGGGAGGGGAGCTGCTTCAGGCTGCCTGCAGTAGCAGAACCTGACAGCTCTCTCTTTTCTGTCAGATCCCTGCTACTGCTAATGCGCATGTGCAGCATCAGAGGCCTGCACACGCACACTACCTCCCTCTGCAGACTTTCGGGCAAGTTAAGCCCCGTCCACAGGCTTCTGCAGCAAGCAACAGGCTCACTCAGAATTTTGCAGCCAGAGTGCGTATTGGGAGGCCTAGAAACACACCCAAAGAACTGGATCTGGAACTCTCCCAGTTCCACGCCTGCCCGGCACTTAGACTAAAAATGGTAAAATATCGCCCATAGAATCCCTACAATACAGAGGGAGGCCATTTGGCCCATTGAGGCTGCATCGACAACAATCCCACCCAACCCCTATCTTCGTAACCCCCATGTGTTTAACCTGCTAATTCTCTTGACAGAAGGGGCAATTTAGCACGGCCAATCAATCGAACCCACACATCTTTGGAGTTCTGAAAAAAAATCTTTGTTTTATTGTTACCATTTTCTATATATTTCATTAGTATTTCTGTTTTTTTTGGAAATCTGAAAGCACATCTTGTGAAAAATAATAGGGTCATATCAGCCACCCATTACTGTGCTAAACCAAAGTGATAAGCAGATTTTAGGCGCAACCGAATTGTTCTGTTGGGGAATTGAGTACACAAGTGGTTTCCAAACATTCTATAACAGGACTTCCCAAAACTGAGGTGGATGATACGAGATCCTGGGATGGTGAGCTCCGAGGCAGCAATGGCTGCCATGGGGCTGCGACCGAATGTTAATAGATATCACCCTCCAGATGCTCGCTTTTTATTCAACTGTGGGTGTGGTTCAGATGACCAATGTTTGAAGCCTGATTCCTGTTCCAAAAAGCCAGGGGATAGGTAGGTTTAAAAAAACCCTCAAGATTAAACATTTTGTGCTGCTCCATCCACCCCCACCGATGCAGGTATGCCTACACACACGTACACATGTATGCACACGCATATACATGTACATACACACACATGCATTAACACATACATACACACACCCAGTGAGGGGTCATGGCAATTTTTATGCCTCAAAACAGGGCCGCGTTGGACAAAGTTTGGGAAGCACTGTAATGTACAAAAATGCAGCTTAAATTCCACAAGAATTACACTGCTTGTGGCCTGTACATTCCTCATTTTTCTGTGTTCCTCATCTTTACAATATTCCAATAGCGGCTGGGTTCACACACAGTGTTAAGGTGGGTGGTAGAGCTGAATAGAATTCTGTCCTATTACCTCTGGGAACCGTTTGAATCCAGCCTGGACTGCTGAAAATTAAATCCTCCCCTGTTCCAGATGCGCACACCCCAAGCGGAATAGAATGGGCGGGACGGTGCCACAGTGGTTAGCACTACTGCCTCACAGAGCCAGGGTCCTGGGTTCGATTCCCGGCTTGGGTCACTGTCTGTGTGGAGTTTGCATATTCTCCCTACGTTTGTGTGGGTTTCCTCTGGGTGCTCCGGTTTTCTCCCACATTCCAAAGATGTGTGGGTTAGGTTGATTGGCCATGCTAAGTTGCCCCTTAGTGTCAGGGGGATTAGCAGGGTAAATGTGTGGGGGTTATGGGGATAGGGCCTGGATGGGATTGTTGTCGATGAAGGCTCGATGGGCCGAATGGCTTCCTTCTGCACTATGGGGATTCTATGATTTAGGAAGTCGCAACTCCCAAACAAGCCATCTCATCCCGGCTCTCCGAGGAAACTAATGTAGCAACTGTCTGTAGGGAGTCAAGGGGTAATTCTACCGGCAGCGCAGAGCAAAAAGTGATTCACTCTGCGTCCAACCAGCATCACACTCAAAACTGACATTTGTTCCAAAAACCAGAAAGCAGATCCATCTTCCAACTCGCGTCTCGATCAGTGGGAAAATACACTTCTAACTAAAACAAACAAATTGCTTCACAGCCTGTCTTTAACCAAATCCAAAAACAAAATCAGCAAATGCTACGAGTATTAAAATCTTCAAACAATCTCACGTAGGGAGGCGCTCAGGACCACCTGTCTGATGTATTGTTGACAGCTGTTCACCAATAATTACTCTCTCAACATTCGCGTTTAGAAGCGCGCTCAGGAAAGAAAATTAACTCCCACAAAAACCTGCCGTCATCTGAGTCACACACTGAGCAGACTGCATTCCAAAAGCAGAGCTACAATGACTCACCCACCATAAAAACCAACGCCAATCTGGAAAATCCTAGCAACATTTCCTTAACGCAGAGAGCAATTAGGTTGCATTAAATTTGCAAGCTGCCTTAACTGAGTAGAGGTCAATAAAATCAGAACACTGAGATCATACCACCAACACACTGCCAATTACAAATATGTACACATTTAATTCAAATTTATACTTAGCCAGAGATGGGGAGCCGTGAAACTGTAATGACTTCAACGAGGCCCATGAGGTTGGCCTCTTGGGAGTATGAGCTCCCTGATTGAGGTAATGATTGCCTGCTACCATCTACAAGTCCAGGCGGCAGGCGACCGAGGGGGTCGTCCAACCCGACTGTCTGCCCCTCTATTGCGCCTATATTCACGGTTGGGTGTCTCTGGAGAGGGAGCATGCGGTGTCCACGGGCACGGTTGACGCCTTCCGCGACCGCTGGGCACCGCAGGGGCTGGGGTGTATTATCGAACCTGATAATCACCTTTTGGTTTGATGTTTTAAGTTTCCTTTCGACTTTGTTTTTGGTTCGGGCGGTTCCCCCTTTCTTTTGGGGAGCTGCCCCTTTTAATTTGTCCCTAAGTTAATTTGAGTTCGTTTACTTGGTTGGTGTTGAAAGAAAATCCCTGATTGAGGTAATGATTGCCTGCTACCATCGACAAGTCCAGGCGGCAGGCGACTGAGGGGGTCGTCCAACCCGACTGTCTGCCCCTCTATCGCACCTATATTCACGGCCGGGTGTCCCTGGAGAGGGAGCATGCGGTGTCCGAGGGCACCATTAATGCCTTCTGAGCCCGCTGAGCTCTGCAGGGACTGGGGTGCATTACTGAACCCTTTAATCACATTTTGATTTGACGTTTTAAGTTTCCTTTCCACTTTGTCTTTTGTTTCAGGCGGTTCCCCTCCTTTTTGGGAGCTGCCCCTTTTCACTTATTCCCTCGTTAATTTGAGTTAGTTTATTTGGTTTGCCAAAAAGATTGGTCATGATTGCCTGCCCAATCAGAGAGTCTCACCTGTGTATATAGTGAGAAGTGTCAGGTCTACTCGCACTCCGGATTCTGACTTTGTATCTGAAGCACTCTCAGGAGTTGGAGAGAGGTTTGTAAATAAAGGGATCTGGTGAAGGGACCGGTCTCTGAGGAGCTATTTCAGAAATGCAATAAAAATAGGACTTTGCCCTTCTCTCGTGATTCAAATACTGTCAGGAATGATGGGATGTACCACACTCTCTGTCTGTTTGCTACAAGAGTCCCACCTGCTCGATTGTCTCAAATGAGTGTTCAGTGATTAGAAAGCTCAAAGTTGAAATCTCGTTCCTATATTGTATTTATATTCATTCGTGTCACAAGTTGCCTTACATTAATTAACACTGCAATGAAGTTACTGTGAAAATCCCATAGTCGCCACACCCTGCCGACTCTCCGGGTGCACTGAGGGAGAATTTAGCATGGCCAATGCACCTAACCAGCACGTCTTTCGGACTGTGGGAGGAAATGGGAGCACCCGGAGGAAATCCACGCAGACACAGGGAGAATGTGCAAACTCCACACAGACAGTGACCCAAGCCGGGAATCAAACCCGGGTCCCTGGTGCTGTGAGGCAGCCGTGCTAACCACTGTGCCACTGTGCCTAGTTGACCACGAACTGAATTATATCGACAATCTAAGTCGCAAAGGCAAAATGCTGCAGAAGCTACGAATCTAACAGAAAAAGAGAAAATGCTGGACATATTCGGGCAGCAGATTATGTTTCACGTCAAAAAAAGTGGAAAAAATTAGAGAGAGAACAAGTTTTAAGCAGGAATCAACATAGGGCGGAGTGGAGGGAAGGACCAATGAAAGGGTCTGTGGTACGGTGGAAGGTGGGAGAGACTGGCAAAGGGGATGATGGGGAAAGACAAGAGGAGATGGTCAAAGGCCAAGCAGAGAAACAAAAGATGTATCTAGAGGAGGTGTGAATGGCACCAACAGAATCATTACCAATAGCTGCCGTCTGAAGGATAGGAGTAAAGAAGAAGGATGGTGGATGGGACATGTGTTGGCACTGTGGTTAAACCACCGTTATCTGTTATCCGTTGTGTTAGTTAGTATCTATTTTTACCTGTATATGTGGCACATCCCTGTCGGCTCCACCCAAGACTCCTCCCCCTGGTCCGGGTATAAAGGCGATGGCTCCTCCCTCTAGCCTTTAGTACAGACCAGATCTCCGACAGGGATGGCTCCACATTCTTGTCAATAAAAGCCTATTTGTCTTGCATACAAACTAGTCTTTGTTTGATTGATGGTGTATCAATTTTATTAACAAGATTTTTTTAATGGAGCAGATGTTAAAACCCGACAGACTGAATCTGGATCCTCAAACTGTAGGAGCATCAAACATGTTTGATCACTGGCTGAAATGCTTCGAAGATTACATCGACGCCTCCACTGCTGTCCGTACGGATGCCAACAAACTACGAGTGCTCCACGGCCGGGTAAAAGCGATGTAGTATATTCTACGATTTGGGATGCGGAAAATTACAAGGACGCTATCGAACTTTTAAAGGGCCAGTATAACAAACGGCCTAATGAAGTCTACGCGAGACATCTCCGAGCTACGCGCAGATGGCAGCCAGGAGAATCAGTGGACCAATTCCTGCCGGCGTTGCGACTGCTTGCCCGGAACTGCAACTGCAAGTCTGTGACTGCCACCCAATACACAGAGGACTTAATCAGGGATGCCTTTGTCACGGGCATCAGGACGACCGATATCCGACAACAACTACTGGAACAGGGTGCGCTGGACTTAAAGAAAACGGTGGGACTAGCCGAATCCTTCGAGGTGACCTCCCAATATTGCGAGGCCTACTCACCTGACCACGTGGGCGCATCGTGGACACCGCAGCCGTCGCTACCCCTGTACTCGGGAGGGCCACAGACCTACACTGCACCACGTCTCACCGGTGATCTGACCGCTGCAGCAGCCTCTGGAGGCCCGAAGTGCTACTTCTGCGGCCTGGGTAAGCACCCCCGACAACGCTGCCCGGCGAGGGAGGCGTTCTGCTCCGCGTGTGGGAAGAAGGGACACTATGCTAAAGTCTGCGGTAAGTCCACCTCCAAATTCACGAGCGCCGCATGTGACTCACGGGGGCCGCCATCTTGGATGACCCTGGCTGCGTGCGACCCGTGGGGCCGCCATCTTGGACGACTGAGACCGCGAGTGACCAGCAGGGGCCGCCATCTACTACCTCATCAGCCCCCTATGGCTATCTGCAAGATTCAACAGTGGCGTCGGTTACCCTGGACCAGTCCAAGCCTCATCGACTCGCCAAGTCCATGATGGACATCGAGGTAAACGGGCACAGGGAGCATTGTTTGTTTGACAGTGGGAGTATGGAGAGCTTCATTCACCCTGATACGGTGCGTCGATACGCCCTTTCCGTGCGGCCCGTCAAGCAAACGATCTCCATGGCATCACAGTCCCGCTCTGTAAATGTCCTCGGGTGCTGTGTGGCGACCCTGAAGGTGCGGGGCACAGTATACGATAACTTCAGGCTCCTCGTGCTGCCACATCTCTGCGCTGCTGTACTCCTGGGGCTAGATTTCATGACCCATCTGGAAAGTGTCACTATACAGTATAATGGGCCTTTTCCCCCGCTCTCCGTCTGCAATCAGCGGCATCTAAATTGCCCACCGCGCACCACCTGCAGTCTCTCGACCCTTAAAATTGCCCCTCCCTCCTTGTTTGCGAATCTCACTCCTGACTGCAAGCCCATCGCCACCAAGAGCAGGCGGTATAGTGCTGGAGACAGGGCCTTTATCAGGTCCGAAGTCCAGCGGCTCCTCAAGGGAGGGATCATCGAGGCCAGTACCAGCCCCTGGAGAGCACAAGTGGTAGTCGTGAAGACTGGGGAGAAACACAGAATGGTCATTAACTACAATCAGACCATTAATCGATACACGCAGCTGGACGTGTACCCTCTCCCCCACATATCTGACACGGTCAATCAGATTGCACAATATCGGGTGTTCTCCACCATTGACTTGAAGTCGGCATACCACCAGCTCCCTATCCGCCCAGAGGACCGCCAATATACGGCGTTTGAGGCGGATGGTCGCCTTTACCACTTCCTTAGGGTCCCTTTTGGCGTCACCAACGGGGTCTCGGTTTTCCAGCACGAAATGGACCGAATGGTGGACCAGAACGGGCTGCGGGCTACCTTCCCGTACCTGGATAACGTCACCATCTGCGGCCATGACCAGCAGGACCACGATGCCAACCTCCACAGATTCCTGTACACGGCTAGCCTCCTTAACCTGACCTACAATAAGGAGAAGTGCGTGTTCTGTACACACCGCCTCGCCATCCTCGGGTACGTAGTGAAGAATGGGTCATCGGCCCCGATCCCGACCGTATGCGTCCCCTCCTGGAACTTCCCCTCCCCACTAGCCTCAAAGCACTGAGAAGATGCCTGGGTTTCTTCTTGTACTATGCACAGTGGGTCCCCAACTATGCAGATAAAGCCTGTCCGCTCATAAAATCCACCTCTTTTCCCCTGATGGCAGAGGCCCGTCTGGCCTTCGACCGCATCAAAGCCGACATCGCGAAGGCCACGATGCATGCTATAGACGAATCCATCCAAGTGGAGAGCGATGCGTCTGACTTCGCCCTAGCCGCCACCCTTAACCAGGCGGGCAGACCCGTGGCCTTCTTTTCACGAACCCTCCAAGGCCCCGAAACTCGACACTCCTCTGTCGAAAAGGAGGCCCAAGCCATAGTGGAAGCTGTGCGGCACTGGCGCCACTATTTAGCTGGTAAACAGTTCACTCTACTCACGGACCAACGATCCGTTGCCTTCATGTTCAACAATATGCAGCGGGGCAAGATCAAGGACGATAAGATATTACGGTGGAGGATTGAACTCTCCACCTACAATTACGATATCTTGTATCGGCCCAGGAAGCTCAATGAGCCACCTGACGCCCTGTCCCATGGAACATGTGCCAGTGCACAGGTGGACCGGTTACAGGCTCTCCACAACGACCTCTGCCACCCGGGGGTCACCAGGTTTTTTCACTTCATTAGAGCCCGTAACCTGTCCTATACCGTTGAGGATGTCAGGTCTATAACTCGAAATTGCCAGGTCTGCGCGGAATGCAAGCCGCACTTCTACCGACCAGACAGGGCACACCTCATAAAAGCCACCCGCCCCTTCGAACACCTAAGCATTGACTTCAAAGGCCCCCTCCCCTCAACATATTTTCCTCAATGTCATTGACAAGTATTCACGTTTCCCCTTCGCGATTCCCTGCCCAAATATGTCCTCGGCCACGGTCATCAGGGCCCTGCGCAGCCTCTTCACTCTGTTCGGTTTCCCTAGCTATATCCATAGCGACCGGGGATCCTCCTTCATGACTGATGAACTGCGACGGTACCTGCTCTCCAAAGGTATAGCCACAAGTAGGACTACTAGCTACAACCCCCAGGGAAACGGACAGGTGGAGAGAGAGAACACAAGTCTGGAAGACCGTTTTACTAGCGCTACAGTCTAAAGACCTTCCAGTCACCCGCTGGTAATATATAGTTGCATTATTTGTGAATATCTGTAAAGAGCTAGGAACTAATTGTCATGTGCAAGTGTTCCAGGGTGCACATTTTATGGCGGCATTTGAGACTGATGCGATGTGTAACAGAACCAGTTCAGACTGGTCCTTCTATTGTACAAGGCAGCATGGCAAGTTAAAGAGTTATTGGGCAAGAGTTTCCGGCCTCCCAGCCGCGTGTTTCCCACCGGCGGGAGGTGGCGCGTTGCTTGCTAGTGGCGGGATTCTCTGATCCTGTCGCTGTCAATGGGAATTCCCATTGACATCACCCCACGAGGCAGGAAACCCATGGGTGGGGGGTGCACTGCCGGCTGGACCGGAGAATCACGCCAGCGTGAACGGCCGGAGAATTCCGATCCCGATCTTCCCATGTTTACAGTGTGATCATTACCAACATCTGGGAACTAAAAGGCAGTAGGAACACACCACGGTGGCAGCGTGTCTGTGAGTAAATCTAAAACAATCTAAACCTAATTTAGTGCAACAAATTCACAGTTACAGCCCACAACCCACAGCATAAGGCATTTGTGTAATACTCTCTACAAATTAATCAACATTTCATTGCAATAATTTAGGCCACTTTAACAGACATTACGTCATCCAAGCATTTAACTTAACCTTGCTGATGTTATTGCTTGATAGTTTAGAAATATAATTTATTATTGCCATATAACTTGGAAAGTACTTCCTAAACAAGCTTAACTTTCAGTTTTCCAAGCTTAAATGAGCCATTTAAAGAGAACTTAAATCGGGAACAAAACTTGAAGGTTTGCCATATTGTTAGCTGCAAAGCAATAAAGGGAGCGATACATTTGGGAAGAAAAGGTCAAAAAGTTGCCACCAGTACAATGTATCTAAAATAAAAGGAAACATTCTGATTAATACACTGAAATAAAGCATTTCCAGGCGAGGAACTTTTTCTTCCAGCCAGAAATTTAATCAATAGGAATACATTAAAGGTGAGTTAGTCATAAAGTCATAGAGGTTTACAGCATGGAAACAGGCCCTTCATCCCAAATTGTCCATGCTGCCCAGTTTTTACCACTAAGCTAGTCCCAATTGCCCGCATTTGGCCCTTATCCCTCTATACCTATCTCACCTATGTATGCTTTTTAAAAGACAAAATTGTGCCCGCCTCTACTACTACCTCTGGCAGCTTGTTCCAGACACACCACCCACTGTGTGAAAAAATTGCCCCGCTGGACCTTTTTGTATCTCTCCCCTCTCACCTTAAACCTACGCCCTCTAGTTTTAGACTCCCCTACCTTCAGGAAAAAATGTTGACTATCTACCTTATCTACGCCCCTCATTATTTTATAAGATCTATAAGATCACCCCTAAGGCTCCTACACTCTAGGGAAAAATGTCCCAGTCTATCCAGCCTCTCCTTATAGCTCAAACCATCAAGTCCCAGTACCATCCAAGTAAATGTTTTATATGGTCAATTGAGATTTACTGCTGAAAAGTCTTTTCAAATATAATAGTTCCATCATAGACAAAACCAGAGAATTGCGCCCACATTGTTGCAAAACCGTTCTTCCTATCTCAAATCTTTTTCTCCCCCTTGTCCAGTTTCTTTCCACCTACAAGCCACAACTCTTCTGATGTCCCAAACAACTCGCAGTTTTCCAGCCCAGTGGCAGTTCAGTCCCTGAGTGCCTTGCACCAGGATGGTGGGAGGCTCCTTGTCTGTGCTATCACCATTAGAGAGTTGATGTATGATCCTTCCATCTAAAAAAAGAGTATCCCAAATATTGTGCTTTAAACGCAAAGTTTTATAAGCTTTGTTATGGTTTGGGGCTGCGGGTGGAATCTTGTGCCCTCTTCTGTGGTGAGTTTGATGGAAGGGGGGAACATTCAAACGAAATGGGAGAGGAGTGGGTTGAGAATCTCCACTACCATCTTCCCACCTCCACCCGTATTAAGTCAGTGGTAGACTCAGGGATGGCCTTCTTGCCCTGCCACCAATTGAAGCTTGTAACTGGGCAATTAATGCCCACTTAAGTGCCTCAACGTTGCCACTGGTATTAACACAGCAATGGGTGGAGTCTCGATTGTGTTTGCTTGTTGGGGGTTGGGTTGGCTTGGCTTGTTGGGGAGGGGGTGGAGGGGCCCTCATTCAAAAGTGAAAGCCATTTCCCTGCTCGTTCTTTGACTTCACCCTCGTCCACCCCCAGCTCACGTATCCCAACCATCCCACTCTTAGTCAACTTCCAAGATAGAATGAAGTTGGGTATTTAAAGGAGAGCAAATCAACATTTCCACCTAGCTACAAGCCCTATGCCATTTACATTGCCATGGAGATGGGCTTTGAGTGGTGGAGAGTTTATAGGAAGCCATTGCAAGATCAGCTTAGTGTGTTTTCTTAAAATATCATTAATTCTCAGACAATGTGAGTCTGCAAGAATCCAATGGAGCGTGAGAGAACTGAGATTGAAGAACCCAAGGTCATGAGTGTTTAAACAAAGCTGGAAGATTCAGTTTTGGCAGGTGGAAGGATGCTTCAGGGTAATCTGTACTGTGAAAGACAATTCGGGGATTGGAAGTTAGCCGGTGGGAAAACAAAAAAGGTGATAAGGATCACTCTGGACTGAATCCTAGAAAATGAAGTGTCCACTTAAGGGACAGAGTAATGTGCAAGCATACAGGGAGATTTTTGATGGCTTTAAATGTTAAATGAAGTATCTTTTCTACAGCTTTGAGTAAAGTTGTGTTCAGTCAATGTTGCAGTGTTACAGTAAAAGTCTTAATATTTGAAATCTTAGTGTACAATTCCTTTAAATTGGCCACTGGGAATCAGATTTCTTTTCAAAAAATATTAGCCTCCAGGGCATCATAATAGTTGTTCATGATATAGTAAATTTTTATGCATTGAAGCATTACTATGTGTTAAAGCTGCAGTGCCTCATAATAAGCACCACATTAAAACAATCAGATAAAAACAGAGGAAATCATTAAAATATTTTTTAAAAACAAGTTCTATGGCCTTCACGCTGCTAAAGACTTCAGCCGTTTTAATGGAACAACCACTAGAGCATGAAAAATCAAAATCGTTTCATTATCTACAACCCTGTGAGAGATAATAAGCCAATTCAGGTATGCCATTGCTCTGTAAAAACACTGGGCTTGACTCCCCATGCAGATGAACACCGGTAATGAATATTGGCAACATGTTAAATGGCAATCATACTATCATGTGTATGATGCAGCCATTTACAGTTAACTCGTGCTTACCCCAGTCGCACACTATCCCACTTAAAGGGGCTTGTCTATGGAATCAGACTTTGGATGGCACAGTGGCACAATGGTGAGCACAGCAGTCTCACAGCTCCAGGGACCCGGGTTCAATTCCGGCCTTGGTGTGTCTCTGTTTGCACATTCTCCCCGTGTCTGGAATCTTTCAGGGTTTCCTTCAGGTGGTTCCTCCCACAGTCCAAAGATGTGCAGGTTAGGTGGGTTGGCCGTGCTAAATTGTCCCTTAGTGTCCCAAGATGTGTAGGTTAGATGGATTAGCAATGGGAAATGTGTGGGTTTGCGGAGATAGGGTGGGGTTTAGTGCCTGGGTAAGATGCTCTGTCGGACAGTTGATGCAGACTTGATGGGCTGAACGGCCTCTTCTGCACTGTAGGGATTCTATGAAGTAGCACTGGGAACAAGTTGTTCACCTTAAATGTGAAGGTTCCTGGGATAAAACTTGGGTGTATTTACACCACAGTAGTTTTGTACCACCAGTTACATATTTTATGAAGATTCCTTTTTGCCATTTTACAACATAAATTAGTGGAAGGGCAGAGTCACGGTCCTGCCTATACACCATAACTACACTCTCACTGAACTGGGAAATTACAAAGGAAGTACACTGTGGAAAGAAGCAGACACGGACCAGAGTTAAATATCAGCAAGTTGTTCAGTCAAGGTTAGCACTGCTGCCTCACATGCCAGGGACCCAGGTTCAATTCCCGGCTTGGATCACTGTTTGTGCAGAGTCTACACATTCTCCCCGTGATTGCGTGGACTTCCTCCGGGTACTCCAGTTTCCTCCCACAGACCAAAAGACGTGCAGGTTAGGTGCATTGGTCATGCTAAATTCTCCCTCAGTGTACCCGAACAGGCACCAGAGTGTGGCGACTGGGGGATTTTCACAGTAACTTCATTATAGTGTTAATGTAAGCCTACTTCTAACAAATAAATAAATAAACTTTCTTCTCATATATCCTCAGGGTGCTTATTAATATTGCCGTATACTTCCTGATGCTATCCATGAAAGTGATCAGTTATCACCAGTGTCGAGTGTTAATGTGCCTCTTTCACTGCAGCTGCCACACTTGCCACCAGAAGCCACCAGATAGTTACTGAGGGCAGGAATCTTGGATGAGTTATTTCCCTCCCCAGTCCAGAGGAACTTGCTGTGGTTCACTGATAGCTTACTTGTCTCTGAGTCGGAAGGTTGCGTGTTCAAGCCCCACTCCAGAGACTCCAACTTTAGAGGAGGTGATGGTCTAGTGTTATTATCACAAGACTATTGATCCAGAAACTCAGCTAATGTTCTGGGGACCTGGGTTCAAATCCCGCCACGGCAGATGGTGGAATTTGATATTCAATAAAAAATATTTGGAATTAAGAATCTACTGATGACCATGAAACCATTTTTGATTGTCAGAAAAACCCATCTGGTTCACTAACGTCCTTTAGGGAAGGAAATCTGCCATCCTTACCTACTCTGGCCTACATGTGACACCTGAGTCACAGCAATGTGGTTGACTCTCAACTGCCTTTGGGCAACTAAGGATGGGTAATAAATGCTGGCCAGCCGTCAATGCCCATGTCCCATGAATGAATAAAACAAAAGCATGTAAAATCCAGGCTGGCACCGTCAATGGTGGGATATCTTTCAGATCAGATGCTGTAGCAAGTGCGTCTGCCATCTCTGGTGGACATGAGAGATTCCATAGCACTGGTTTGAAGATGCTGAGGAGAGTTCCACCCAGTGTTCTCATCAATATTTATCGTTCAGCCAACCTTGCTTAACAGATTACCTGATGGTTATTAAATGCCATGTGCATATTCCTTTGAAGATACCAAACCAGAGAGGGCATGAAGAAACTTTTTTCTTACACAGAGTGATGATGATCTGGAATGCACTGTTTGAAAGGCCAGCCGAAGCAGGTTCAATCATAATTTTTGAAAGGGACTCAAAGGAAATATATTTGCAGGGCCCAAGGGAATGAACAGGGTAGTGGGACTCTGATTGCTGTTTTATAGAGGTCTGCATAGGCACAACGTGCTAAATAGCTCCTTCTGTCCTTCAATCAATACTGAGGGAGACTAGTTGGAAAATCAAACTGGAGACCTTCCTGACCAGTATGACTCAACTCCACACTGATCAGTGAATTGCCAATGGAAACACTGGGGGAGCCTTAGTTAAAAATCATAGAAACCCTCCAGTGCAGAAGGAGGCCATTTGGCCCATCGAGTTTGCACCGTCAACAATCCCACCTAGGCCTTATCCCTGTAACTCCACATTTTTACCCTGCTAATCCCTCTAACCTATGCATCCCGGGACACTAAGGGGCAATTTAGTGTGGCTAATCAATCTAACCCGCACATCTTTGGACTGTGGGAGGAAACCGGAGCACCCAGAGGAAACCCACGCAGACACTGGGAGAATGTGCAAACTCCACGCAGACAGTCACCCAAGCTGGGAGTCGAACCCAGGTCCCTGGAGCTGTGAGGCAGCAGTGCTAACCACTGTGCCACCATGCCACATTCTAGCATCTCAAAGGCTGTTGGAAATAACAGGGGACCAAGGATCTAACAAGAGTGGAGAACCAAACGTAATTAATATGAGTGAAGAGAAAGCACTGGAGAACTTAATGGAACTGAAATCTCTGGACCTGACAGCTGACCCAAAGGTTCTAAAAGAGGTGGCTGCGGGGATGGTGAATGCTTTGATTGTGATTGTTCAAAATTCCCAAGGTACTGCAATGATTCCACTGGGTTGAAAAGTGCCAGTTGCAACATCATTATCTCAGAAAGGAGAAAGAGAGAGAGAAAAAATAAGGAACTGCAGGCTAGTTAAACTGACATCAGTAATCAGGAGATTGCTGGAATCCATTATTCAGGAAGGGGTAACGGTAATTAGAAAATATTGCATGATAAGTCATTGTCAACATGGCTTTCCAAATGGGAAATCATGGACGGGTTTCTCCGGCTGGCGCCCCAGGATCAGAAATTCCCACCTGAGCTCAACAGACCTTTAAATGGTCTGCCAACTTTTCTCTCTTGCCTGCTACAAATCCCGCGGCAAGTGAGATGGGAGAATTTCAGTCCATGTTTGGCAAATCTTTAAGAATTTTCCGAGGCGGTAACTAGCATTGTAAATAAGAAGGAACCAGTGGATGTAGTTTGTTTAGATTTTCAAAAAGCATTCAATAAGGTGCCAAATAAAAGGTTGTTGCATGACGCAAGGGTTCATCAGGGTTGGGTGTAACATAGAGGTTTGGTTCAAAGTCAATGAAAATGGGAGTTTCAATGAAAAGGCTATTTTGGGTTAGCAGATTAAGTGCCACAAGTATTAGTGCCGGGGCTTCAGTTATTTACAATCTATATTAATGACTTAGATGCAGGGGCCGAGTGTAATATTTGTTGATGACACAAAGTTAGGTAGAAAATTAAGCTGTGAGGAGCACAAGATAAGTCCACAAGGGAATATCGAAAGGTTAAAGTGAGTGAGCAAGAAGGTGGGAGATGGAGTACAATATGGAGAAATGTGAAGTTATTCACTTTGCTGGGAAGAATGGAAAATTTGAATGTATTTTAAATGGTGAGAAACTATTAAATGTTGGTGTTCAGAGGGCTTTATGTGTCCTTGCCCAAGAAACACAGAGTTAACATGCAGATACAGCAAGCAATTAGAAAGGCAAATGGTATGTCAGTCTGTATTACGTTGGTTATGGGGTACAAGAATAAGAAAGTCTTGTTACAATTGTAAAGGGCTTTTGTGAGATTACACCTGAAAGTGTGCACAGTTTTGGTCTCTGTGTCAAAGGAAAGTCACAACAAAGGTTATCTCGATAGATTTTCAAGGATGATAAATTTGTCCTATGAGGAAAGATTGAGTAGAATTGGCCTGTACTTTCTGGGATTTAGAAGAATGAGAGGCACTCTCAGTGAAATATAAGTTTGAGAAAATAGTTCTGAGAGGCTGTTTTCTCTGGCTGCAGAGTCTAGAACTCTGGGGAGGCAATGGCTTAGTGGTATTATCGCTGGACTATTAATCCAGAAACTCAGCCAATATTCTGGGGACCTGGGTTTGAATCCCGCCATGGCAGATGGTGGAATTTGAAGTCAATAAAAAATATCTGGAATTAAGAATCTACTGATGACCATGAAACCATTGTCGATTGTCGGAAAAACCCATCTGGTTCATTAATGTCCTTTAGGGAAGGAAATCTGCCGTCCTTACCCGGTCTGCCCTACATGTGACTCCAGAGCCACAGCAATGTGGTTGACTCTCAACTGCCCTCCGAGGGCAACTAGGGATGGGCAATAAATGCTGGCCAGCCAGTGATGCCCATGCCCCACAAATGAACAAAACTCAGAATAAATTTTGGACTGAAAATAGCTTTCTACCTATTGGGAATTCTGAATGGGAATTGGGAATGATTGTGGCTGCTCAATTGTTGAGTATCGATAGATTATTGGGCTCAAATAAATGAGATTGATATGGGAACTGGGCAGGAAAGTTCAGTTGAGGTGGAAGATGAACCATTATCTTATTAAATGGTGGAGCAGGCCCGAGGGGCCACATGGCCTAATCCTGTTTCTATTTCTTATATCCTTACACTAATCCCATCTGGTCCATGATCCACTTACCCACATTTATCTTCATTACTGCAAATCAATTCATGGAAAGGGCGCTTACAATTCCAATTTAGTGTTTCCATAAAAACCATAATTATTTTTAAAAACCTTTCTTTCTTTAAACAATCCATCCGAGCCAAAAAGTACGTACCTACTTCCTGAGTCAACATTATCCATTTACTGGAGCCAGACAAGTTTTAAGTGAATCAGTGTTGAAACATTAATTATAGTTTTTCGAAACTTGGTTCTTTTAAAAGAATTAGACACACCATTTTAGTGGCAGTGATTACGAACAAGGAAAATGTAGTGGGTCTACACTGTGGACTAAGTTTTAAAGTTTATTTATTAGTGTCACAAGTAGGCTTACATTAACACTACAATGAAGTTACTGTGAAAATTCCATAGTCGCCACACTCCGGTGCCTGTTTGGGTACACTGAGGGAGAATTTAGCATGGCCAATGCATCTAACCAGCACGTCTTTCGGACTGAGAGGGGAAACCGGAGCACCCGGAGGAAACCCACGCAGACACGGTGAGAACGTGTAGACTCCGCACAAACAGTGACCCAAGCCGAGAATTGAACCCGGGTCCCTGGCACTGTGAGGGAGCAGTGCTAACCACTGTACTGCCATATTTAACCAGATTATGAAACGCAGCCAATGGTACATGAAACAAAATTACTGAAGAGGAAGAAAGACAATAGGTTGTGCTCTCACCATTATGATAAGAATGGGATTGCTCAAAATATATGTAGTATTCAAAAAATAGAACGAGGGGATTGTCTTTATATAGCATCTTTCATGAAGTTAGGATGTCCCAATGTTCTTTATAGTTAATGAAATACTTTTGAAATGCAATCACAATTGTAATGTACCAAACACAGCAACCAATGAGTGCACCGCGAGCTCCCACAAATATTATGATAATGACTCAATCATGAGTTTAAAAATGTTGTTTGAATGATAATTGTTGGGTCTTTGGATAGTGCCATAAGTGTTTTAAGTCCATCTGAGAGGGCAGACAGGGGGCGAGATTCTCCGGCCTCCCAGCCACGTGTTTCCTGCTGGCGGGAGGTGGCGCGCTGTTTGCTAGCGGCGGGATTCTCTAGTCCCGCCACTGTCAGTGGGAATTCCCACTGATGTCACTCCACGCTGATGGGAAACCCGCGGGTGGGGGTGCACTGGCAGCAGGACCGGAGAATCCTGGCCAGGGTCTTCTTTTCGAGTCTCATCTGAAAGACAGTACCTCTGACAATGCAGCACTCCTTGAACACTGTACAAACGCACCAGCCTAGATTTTTGTGTTCAAGCCTGTGTAGTGGGTCTTTAACCCAGAACCTTCTGACTCAGAAGTCAGCCATGCCTGACACCCTAAATTAAATTCAAACAAAATAACTTGCAGTGACAATTAAGGAATAAGATACAAGAAATTCAAGAAGTTCAACCACTTTAATGTTTTAACAACATTTTAAAAAAACTCTCAGCGCTTGTTGTGTTGTGACAAGGATTGCCTTTCAAAGCGAGAGTCTGTCTCGGTTTCCAAAATCGTGATGCGCTTCTCCTTCTGCACAATTAGTTCTTGGCACACAACCGAACAGTTAATTTCCTTAGTAGTCCAGCAGATGAGTTTCTAACCATTTATTTTTGTTGGCCTTTTGAACCACACATGTTAAGATATCGGGGGAGTCTTACCAAAGTGTCTCTAAGTGTCGGGCTCAGACTAAAAACCAGGGTGAATCACTCCAGCTTGACAGGCCAGTTTGTTCCCCAGATTCTGAGGCTCTAAGTCTAAAATAAAATGAGTGGCAGTGGGTTACTCTGGGGGGCGGTGGGCGGCTCATGGAGCCGGCAAGACCAACTCCACAGAGACCGCTTTCAAGATGGTGCCCCGATTAGAACAAAAAGTAAATCCCCCGCCCCCACCACGGAAATATTGGGGCATCTACCCAACCATCATCCACAATTATCGCTGCCATTCCTAACATCCCCCCAACAACAATTATCATCGGTATTCCCAACCCCCCCCCCCCCCCCAAACAATCATCACCGGTATTCCCAACTCTAACCCCCACGCCCCCACAACAATCATCACCGGTATTCCCAACTCTAACCCCCACTCTCCCACAACAATCATCACCGGTATTCCCAACTCTCCCCCCCCAACACCCCCACAACCATCATCACCGGTATTCCCAACTCTCCCCCCCCCCCCCCCCCCCCCAGCACTCCCCCACAACAATCATCACCGGTATTCCCCACTCCCTCCCCCCAACAACAGTCATCACTGGTATTCCCAAACTCGCCCCCCCCCCCCCCCCCCCCCCCCACACCAAACAATCATCACCGGTATTCCCCACTCCCTCCCCCCAACAACAGTCATCACTGGTATTCCCAAACTCCCCCCCCCAACCAAACAATCATCACCGGTATTCCCAACATCCCTCCCCCACACACAAAAATCATCACCGGTATTCCCAACCACCCCTCCCTCCTCCACAACAATCATCACCGGTATTCCCAACTGCGCCCCGCTCCCAACGACAATCATCACCGCTATTCCCAACCCACCTCACCCTCCCCAACTCCTCCACAACAATCATCACCGGTATTCCCAATCCCACCCCCCCAACAACAATCATCACCGGTATTCCCAACCTCCTCACAACAACAATCATCATCATCATAGAAATCATAGAAACCCTACAGTGCAGAAGGAGGCCATTCGGCCCATCGAGTCTGCCCCAACCACAATTCCACCCAGGCCTTATCCCCATATCCCTACATATTTTACCCGCTAATCCCTCTAATCTACGCATCCCAGGACACTAAGGGGCAATTTTAGCATGGCCAATCAACCTAACCCGCACATCTTTGGACTGTGGGAGGAAACCGGAGCACCTGGAGGAAACCCACGCAGACACGAGGAGAATGTGCAAACTCCACACAGACAGTGACCCAAGCCGGGAATCGAACCCAGGTCCCTGGAGCTGTGAAGCAGCAGTGCTAACCACTGTGCTACCGTGCCGCCCATCACCGGTATTCCCAACTCCTCCCCAACAACAATCACCACCGGTATTCCCAACTCCCCGCTCCACAACACTCATCACCGGTATTCCCTACCCCCCCCCCCCCCAACAAAAATCACCACCGGTATTCCCGACCACCGCCCCCACCCTCCCCCCCCCCCAAACAACAATCATCACCGGTATTCCCAACTCCCCCCCAACAAAAATCATCACCGGTATTCCCAACTCCCCCCCAACAACAATCACCACCGGTATTCCCTACCCCCCCCCCCAACAACAATCACCACCGGTATTCCCTACCCCCCCACCCCCCAACAACAATCATCACCGGTATTCCCAACCCCCCGCCCCACAACAATCATCACTGGTATTCCCAATCCCACTCCCCCAACAACAATCACCACCAGTATTCCCAACCCCCTCCCCAACAACAATCATCACCGGTATTCCCACCCACCCCCCCAACAACAATCACCACTGGTATTCCCAACTCCCCCCCCCCCCCCCAACAACAATCACCACCGGTATTCCCAACTCCCCCCCCCCCTCCCCCCAACAACAATCATCACCGGTATTCCCAACTCCCCCCCAACAACAATCATCACCGGTATTCCCAACTCCCCCCCAACAACAATCATCACTGGTATTCCCAACCTCCTCACAACAACAATCACCACCGGTATTCCCAACCTCCTCACAACAACAATCATCACCGGTATTCCCAACTCCCCCCAAACAACAATCATCACCGGTATTCCCAAGCCCCCGCCCCACAACAATAATCACCGATATTCCCAACTCCCCCCCAACAACAATCACCACCGGTATTCCCAACCTCCTCACAACAACAATAATCACCGGTATTCCCAACTCCCCCCCAACAACAATCATTACCAGTATTCCCAACCTCCTCACAACAACAATCATCACCAGTATTCCCAACTGCTGCCCCCACAACAATCATCACCGGTATTCCCAAGCCCCCCCTCAGTGCCTGACCCCCCCCCCCCTCCCCACCTCACCACACATAAATGAACCCACATGGAACTCCCACTAGGCCCCACCCCGGCAGTACCCCCAGCACAGGTTGGCACTGTCAGAGTGGCACTGCCAGGTCCAACCTTTCATTGCCAGCCTTGTAGTGCCAAATCTGCCAGAGGGCATTGCCAGGGTAGTGACTGGGCATATCCCTCTTGACTGTCTCACGTTTGGCCAAACCTGTGTCAACCTGGCTGATATGCGTCACACATCGGCGACGTGTTAACATTATTGAGGGGGGAATCTCTGGAGGGGGAGGGCATTTATAATATTGAAATCCATTACAAATCTATGCAAATGAGGGCCCTGTATTTCTCTCTGTTTCCTAATTCTCTCTGGATTTTGCGCCCATGCCAGTGATGCCATGCACGGAGACTGGGCTCAAAATCCCCCCCCCCCCATATACCACCCCCCCATCCCCAACACCTCTAACCTCTAACTGAGAGTTCTACATTTTAGTCTCCAATTGAAATCTCTGTGTTGTTCCAATATCTGTTTTCTGAAGAATTACATCACCTAACATTTGTTGACTTTTTTCTCCAAGTACTCGACAGATAATTTAGACAATTTTCCATAATCTACCTCTTCCTACCGAACATGAAAACATCTAGAAGTGGTGTTAAGTTATTGAATTAGGATTTAATGCGCTCAAATCGGAAAGTAGTGACATTTTATTGACTTTTGCAATTCTCAGGCAGTCTTGAACCCTTCCTTCTAAAGTCCAGCTGATAGCAGGGAGAGCGGAGTTTGCAATAGGTTAGCACTGAATCTCGAGAATAGGATTGAATCCATTCCATGCACTGAGCTGAAGGATTCCACAAGCTGTCAGCTGTAAGGAGTCTTACTGATTGTGGTGCAAATTTAGCATCCATAATAGCACGGTAAGACTTCTTGCACTGGTGGCAGGTAGTGCTGGAACAGCATGGTACCCGAGGCGGGCGGAAGGGGGAAATTCCCCCCCTATACCGTTGAAGTTTGAAGCTTATTTATTAGTGTCACAAGTACGTTTACAATAACACTGTAATGAAGTCACTGTGAAAATCCTCTAGTTGCCACACTCCGGTGCCTGTTCGGGTATATTGAGCACATCTTTGGACTGTGGGAGGAAACTGGAGCACGTGGAGGAACCGCACGCAGACACAGGGAGAATGTGCAGACTCCGCACAGACAGTGACCCAAGCCGGGAATCGAACCAGAGTCTCTGGTGCTGTGAGGCAGCAGTGATAACCACCATGCCGCCCAGCTTTGTGAATCAGCTCCGGGTCAAACAGTTAACACAGAAATTCTATCATATCTTCACCAGCACTCAACATAACAAACCAAATAATTTGCATCATCAAATTAGTTCCTTGACAAGATTCTACTATACAGCTCACCAAAATACTAAACAATCTTTTCATACATCCTCTAACAAAGAAACTATTTTGCACAAAAGAAAAATACTGCAGTAAATTTGAAATAAGAATAAAAAGGTGGAATTGCTCAGCAGTTCAGGCAGCATCTGTGGAGATGCTGCCTGAACAGTGTTTCAGATTGAGGACCCCTCATTGGAACTGAACAAATGTTCGGGATATAACAGGCTTTAAGCAAGTGCACAGGCAGAAACAGGACGAGCTGGAACGACGGCACAGTGGCACAGTGGGTAGCACTGCTGCCTCACAGCGAAACGGACCCGGGTTCAATTCCAGCCTTGGGTCATAGTCTGTGTGGAGTCTGCACATTCTCCCCGTGTCTGCGTGGGTTTCCTCCGGGTTCTCCGGTTCCCTCCCACAGTCCAAAGATGTGCGGGTTAGGTTGATTGGCCATGGAAAATTGCCTCTTTGTGTCAAGGGGATTAGCAGGGTAAATACTTGGGTTTATGGGGATAGGGCCTGGGTGGGATTGTTGTCAGTGCAGACTCGATGGACTGATTGGCTTCCTTCTGCACTGTCGGAATTCTCTCATTCTATCATGTGTGGAAGGCAGGAGAGATTAAATGAAAAAAAGGATGATGCTGTAAAGTAAGATGACTCAGGAATGGAACCAAATTTTAGAAAATGAAGGATTGACTACCATCAATCGTCACTGGCAGCTTCCTACCTTAGACCTGGTTTTATATATAAAAAGGTCTGGCCTTCCACACTCAACATTGAATTCAATTTTTTTTGTGATTGTTTTTGTTCTTAGAGGACAGCCATTGGAGATAATTCTGCTCTGCCCAGTTAACCGCTTCGAGATCCATTTTTTCATTTTGCTTTTGTTACCATCTCCTTTTGTCTTGCACCACCTTTCCTTCGATCACTTAATCTCTCCTGTTTTCCTTGACCTTCTCTTTTGCTCCCTGTATCCAGACGTGATCACAACCTGTTGCATCTCAAACTATTATCAGTTCATCAACCTGAACTTGATTGATTGGCCATGCTAAATTGCACCTTAATGTCCCAAATATATAGGTTAGGGGGATTAGCGGGCTAAATAAATGGGGTATGGGATAAGCCTAGGTAAGAATCGGTGCAGACCCAATGGGCCAAATGGTCTCCTTCTGCACTATAGGGATTCTATGATTCAATGAAACATTAAAGCAATGTTGTAACATTTTTTATGAAGTCGCAAATTACACTTCTGCGTGCAGCAGTTATTAAACATGAATTTAGATATACACACTATGAAGTGAATTTCGTAACCTCTCAGTGCTCATTGTTAATTATGGGAGAGAGATAGCGGGAACACTTTTCCCTCACGCCTCGGTTGTCTGCAACAATATGTGTATTTTGGGAGAGTTTTAAAACCCTTTTTAGTTGTGACTTTTAATGATGGACACGCAGGCTTTCTGGTATGTTTAAATCAGAAGATAAAAAATTTATTCACACAACATCCCACACAAACACAACAAAAATACTCATGCTGACAGACAGACAGACACACACACACACACACACACACACAAAAACAAACACACACACACACCCACACAAACAGACAGACACACATACACCTGAAATCTGAAGACAAAGCATACAAAGTTATTAATGGAGTAATATGTGATAATAAGTCATTTTTAAAATGCAGCATTGCAGGTTTAGTTGAGTTCTCTCTCATGGTTCTTTGGGGATGAATGGACATTGGAAGCCTCTATGTTTCCAGATCAAGTTGTGGCCAAGTTACAGAACATAGACCAATACAGCACAGGAACAGGTCCTTCGGCCCACAATGTTCTTCTGAACAGGACAGCGAATTAAAATAATCCCTTATGCCTGCTCTTGGTCCATACACCTGGATTCCTTGCATATGCATGTGCTTATCTAAAAAGCCCCTCAAATGTCCCGATTGTATCTGCCTGCACCACCACCCCCTTGCAGCATGTTCCAGCCACCTACCGATCTCTCGGTAAAAAACTTGCCCCTCACATCTCTTTTGAATTTTCTCCCTCTCACGTTAAGTGCATGTCCCCTAGTCTTAGACATTTCAACTCTGGGAAAAAAGATTCTGACTGTCAACCCTATCTATGCCTCTCATAATTTTATAGACTTTATCTAGTTCGGAAGGCAAGTTAGTCCCCTTTGCACTGCCTGGTTTTGACTCATTGTTTATGTCGAATTCTATTCTTCTTTCTGGAGCAATGGCCCCTCTTGTGTCTGTTGGTCTCCAGATTTGTCTCTGGCTGATTCTTGGAGTAATAGGATTTTTTAAAATCTGAAGTCAGTTTCAACCATGTGACCACATGATCACTACTTCCATTGTCCACACAAAAGATTCAGAGTTAGAAGGCATTGCTGCACAATGGGGGATGAATGGTGGCTGTTCACAACTGCTTGTGATAAACTTGTTTCTCTGCACCTCTCTTCCTCGTGTGTTGAGCTTGCAGACACTGAATCTGAGAGTAGCCATAATTTGATTTTCAGTAACTAACCAGACAGTAATGGGTGTAAATTCAAATGTGGTTTCATATCCAGAACGCCTATTTAAGGGAGGGCATTCCACCCACAGTCATTTACATTTTAAGAACTTTCCAGAGAACAGTGTGAATTCTTTGTGCAGAAATCCCTAAGGATGGCTTGACCCTGTTCCTATCTTTGCAGTACATTGTCCACTTTTTAAAGTAAACTCCAAAAAGTTCACATTGACTAAAATCCACATCTTGAAAGTTAGGAAGCTGATATATTTCATAGAATCCCTACAGGAGGAGGCCATTCGGCCCATCGAGTTTGCACTGACTGTTGAAAATAGCATCTAACCTAGGCCATCTCCCCGTAACCTCGCATATTTACCCCATTAATCACCCCCCCCCCCCCCCCAACCGAGACATCTTGGGACAATTTACCATGGCCAATGCCCCTAACCTGCACATCTTTGAACTGTGGGAGGAAACCGGAGCACCTGGAGGAAACCCACGCAGACATGGGGAGAGTATGCAAACTTCACACAGTCACCCAAGGCCGGAATTGAACCCAGGTCCCTGGTGCTGTGAGGCAGCAGTGCTAACCACTGTGCCACCTCAATATTTTTTGGGGATGTCACTATTCCCCAATGCATAGTGCTTTGTAACCTTGCATCAAAGAATGTT